>NW_028318100.1:1790000-1937500 GCF_062004578.1 Staurois parvus
CTAAGCTACCGTTCATGCCTGCCAGTTATGTTGATAAATTTCCACACCATTAATATGTGATGAAAGCTAAGGGGTTTTTTTTTTTTTTTTTTTTGCCAAGACAACAACTTCAGTTTTTGTAGGTCAGTGGACAAGCTCCATTAGGTCTACCCAGGTGGTAGTACAATGTAATAGGTGGTTTTGCACAATAACATGTAATTTAGTCCCATGGACATGGCTTTCAGATAGACCATAATACCAAGAATTTGTAGCTGTACTGATATATCCACTTTCAACATAAAACTTATCTCCACGTTAGGACCGTAGGTTTTCACACTATATTATATGGTTTACATGCATGTCAAGCAGGATTCCACTCATGCTTCAGGCGTTATACACTTTTCTGCTGCTCCTGAACTAGATTTCAGGCTTCATGTAGACCCCCTCCTTGATTTACCGCTCCGTTCTCCGATTTGCTAAACTCCATGTGTAAATTTTGTAAGGGCCTTCCCTTCAGTTGACCCTATCACTTAAGTAATATCACCTATCATTATTAGCTCTTTGTTCCTCCCTCCAACAGACATTATGACAGCTGATAGGACTTACAACTAGGTTCACTAGGTGGCTTACCAGAAGGAGTCCTGACACCTCTCCACATAGCTGGTTCCTCTGAACCGTGCGTCGATTATACAGACAGTTCCCCCCCATATGGGTAGGACAGCTGGTCTGCCCACCACCGGAAAACTTCCTCCCCCACCTTTGGTGCGTACCCCCGGCTGCCATCTTCTTGCTACCTTAGCCCCTGCTTTCCAGTCCATAAGGACTGCGGGGGAGCGCTTTGTTTTTCCTACTACTCCTCCCCCCCTCCCCTCTTCTTCCTCTCTTTCCCTTTTTTTTTTTTTTAAGTTTATTTTCTTCTCTCTGTTCTCACTTCCCCCTTGCCCATTCGCTCTCACCCTTAATCATCTCTACAGTTCTCCCCTCCTCCCTTTTCTCTTTGCCTCACTCACTCTTCAGTGTAATTCACCCCATTCCATTTGCACTTTATTCTAGAATTGCTTTTCTCTGGTGCTTGGTCATTCCCTAGCCCTCTCCATATACTTTGATAGATTATCTACACTGCCACCCTGCTTAAACATCATAACGCATCCCAACTAGGTGAAATATCTCCTCCTTCACTGGTCAGTTAAGATGGCCAATCTTAAAGTGGTCTCGATTAATGCTAAAGGTCTCAATCTTCCACAGAAAAGATCACCACTTTTAACGCTAATGTCTGGCATGCAGGCCGATATGGTTTTCATTCAAGAAACGCAGTTCATAGATTGTATCCCCAAACTATTGAATCACAAATATTCTATGGTCTACCATGCTACAAACCCTGAAGCCAAAACGAAAGGAGTCTTTGTACTTATATCCAGACAACTACCAATGCACATAGACGATTCTCTTGCCGAGGAAGAGGGTAGATACATCTTCATTAAAAAGCTCCCTGTGGGGAAGACCCCTGACCTTGGCAAGTATTTGTAGTCCTAACACGAACCAGATAGGATTCTTGGATTCACCCAAGCTCTTGCTGCCTTCCATTCAGGCTTGCCGATACTGGGAGGAGACTTTAACCTGGCACTTAATCCCCGAGGATACCTCAAACAGGTTTTACTTCCATGCCCTTCCAAATCCTCAAACAAATCAAACTTCTGTTACATGAGCTTTTGCTACAGGACTCCTGGCGTACACTACACCCGAATGTAAAAAAAGGACTATACCTTTTTCTCCTCCCCACACAAAAAAATATTCTAGAATAGATTATCTCCTAACACAGATATCCTTTCTAAAATCTGCTACCATTGAACAGACGATTCTCTTAGATCATTATGACGCTAAAGTTTCCTGTGCATCTTCACTGTACCAAATCCTTGACTCCTCACTTTGAAATGGACCCAATGCGCGTATCCCAAATTTCACAATGCTTGACGAATTGCTTTACTGACAATGACACACCAGAGACCATGCCCCTCATACAATGGAAAGCACACAAATGTGTATTGCGAGGAACCTTGCTTAGTATGGCGGCGACACGCAAGAGAGTCTCAGGCTGAAACAAATTACCTTATTACAGAAGGTGAGAAGCAACTCATAAAATTTACTCTAGCCTTAGCTACACTAACGGAAACTACTTGAAGTTCACATTAAACTCCTTGAGGTACTGGGTCAAAAAAAAAAAAAAAAAAAAAAAAAAAAACCCAGACAATTTGTTCTCGCTCAGAAACTCTTTTATAAGCAGGGAAATAAAAAAAGTGGTAAACACTTAGCGAAGGCACTCCAAAGTAAACAGGTGACGCTCACAATACGGCATATATGCACATATCAGGGTACCTTGGTCCCTTCCTCTACGGAGATAGCACACCAATTTGAAACATACTACTCAAACCTATACAACTTGCCACCCACCCTATGGCAATCCATGGATCCAGAGCTGAGATTCTGGAAGACTTCTTGAGAAATTACGGCCCCAAACCGATCGCAGAGGCGTGTAAACTGAACGGATCTCTGACTAAAGACAAATGCAACACTGCAGTCAAACATTTAAAACCAGGAAAGAGTCCAGAACCTGATGGCTACACGGCGATTTACTACAAAACATTCTCGGAGACCCTGGGGCAGCATTTTCTGAAAGCCTTCAACTTTGGCACACGTGGGGGTAGACATGACTCATCTTTCGGAAGCCCACATAACAGTGTAAAAGACCCCACCTTAGTAAACAACTATTGACCCATTTCACTGCTCAATGTGGACTTAGAAGTCAGTTTGCCCAAATTTTTGTGTAGATTTTTAACGGTAATACACCCTCTAATATCCAAAGACCAAGTAGGCTTCGTCCCGGGAAGGGAAGCTAGAGACAACCAACATCCATCATTGGCTCACCACAACTAAGCAAGGCTTCTCTCTCTCTAGACCAGTGTTTCTCAACTCCAGTCCTCATGGACCCCCAACAGGTCATGTTTTCAGGATTTCCCTCAGATGAAAACAGCTGTGGTAATTACTAAGGCAGTGAAACTGATCAAATCACCTGTGCAAAATAATGTAAATCCTGAAAACATGACCTGTTGGGGGTCCATGAGGACTGGAGTTGAGAAACACTGCTCTAGACACAGAAAAAGTGGTCAATAGGCTAGCTTGGGATGATCTGCATTTGGTTCTCCAGAAAATAGGCTGTCGAACCAGACTTATCAACTTCATCATGGCTCAATACGCTAAACTATCAGCTATAATCAGACATCCGGCTATTAGGCAAGATTCCACTCAAAAATGAAGAAAATGGAGGTATTAAAATCATACATATTAAATGTCATAAAAATAGTGCATTTGAAGGACAAACATATACTAGCATAATTAATCCTATGCTAAACTAGGACGAACAGTAAAAAGTAAATAGTTAAATAAAACCAATATAATAAGAATAACCAGAGGATATAAACTGTTGTCTATTATTATTATTCAGGATTTATATAGCGCCAACAGTTTGCGCAGCGCTTTACAATATAAGGGAGACAGTACAATTACAATACATTTCAGTACAGAAAGAATAGGAGGGCCCTGCTCGTGGCACTTACAATCTAAAGCAGCGGTTCTCAAACTGGGGGTCGCGACCCCTTTGGGGGGGGGGGGGGGGGTCGAACGACCATTTCCCAGGGGTCGCCTAAGACCATCGGAAAACACATATTTCCGATGGTCTTAGGAACCGAGACACCGCTGCAGTCTCCGGCGATGTGTGGGCGGGATGATACGCTGCTGTCACCTGGCCACACCTCCGGGATCGCTCAGCAGCTCCGCCTCCTCGCCGCTGATTGGCCACCGGAACTGTAGCTCAGGAGAGGCACACAGGCGGCCAATCACCGGCGAGGAGGTGGAGCTTGGAGAGGAGGAGCCGAGCGGCAGCGCGCGTACATCAAAGAAGACCGAGGGAGCTGCCGGAGCGAGTGAAGAGGAGAGCGGCCAGAGAAGGAAGACAGCTGACAGGTAAGTGAGAGAGCGAGCCCAGGCTGGAGCAGGGGTCAGCAAAGTAAGTATCATTGGTGTCAGTGGGAGGAATAGTGCCCCATCATTTGTGTCACTAATACCAACGATGGGGCACTATTCCTCCCCCCACTGACACCAACGATGGGGCACTATTCCTCCCCCCACTGACACCAACGATGGGGCACTATTCCTCCCCCCACTGACACCAACGATGGGGCACTATTCCTCCCCCCACTGACACCAACGATGGGGCACTATTCCTCCCCCCACTGACACCAACGATGGGGCACTATTCCTCCCCCCACTGACACCAACGATGGGGCACTATTCCTCCCCCCACTGACACCAACGATGGGGCACTATTCCTCCCCCCACTGACACCAACGATGTGGCACTATACCTCCCCCCACTGACACCAACGATGGGGCACTATTCCTCCCCCCACTGACACCAACGATGGGGCACTATTCCTCCCCCCACTGACACCAACGATGGGGCAGTATTCCCCCCCCCCCCCTGACCCCAACGATGGGGCACTATTCTCCCCTCCACCACACTGACCCCAACGATGGGGCACTATTCTCCCCTCCACCACACTGACATCAATGATGGGGCACTACTCCTCCCACTGACACCAGTGATGGGGCACTACTCCTCCCACTGACACCAATGATGGGGCACTACTCCTCCCACTGACACCAATGATGGGGCACTACTCCTCCCACTGACACCAATGATGGGGCACTACTCCTCCCACTGACACCAATGATGGGGCACTACTCCTCCCACTGACACCAATGATGGGGCACTACTCCTCCCACTGGCACCAATGATGGGGCACTACTCCTCCCACTGACACCAATGATGGGGCACTACTCCTCCCACTGACACCAATGATGGGGCACTACTCCTCCCACTGACACCAATGATGGGGCACTACTCCTCCCACTGACACCAGTGATGGGGCACTACTCCTCCCACTGACACCAGTGATGGGGCACTATTCCTCCCACTGACACCAGTGATGGGGCACTATTCCTCCCACTGACACCAGTGATGGAGCACTACTCCTCCCACTGACACCAACGATGGGGCACTACTCCCCCCACTGACACCAACGATGGGGCACTACTCCCCCCCACTGACACCAACGATGGGGCACTATTCCTCCCACTGACACCAACGATGGGGCACTATTCCTCCCACTGACACCAACGATGGGGCACTATTCCTCCCACTGACACCAGTGATGGGGCACTATTCATCCCACTGACACCAGTGATGGGGCACTATTCCTCCCACTGATACCAACAATGGGGCACTATTCCTCCCCCCACTGACACCAACGATGGGGCACTATTCCTCCCACTGATACCAATGATGGGGCACTATTCATCCCACTGACATCAGTGATGGGGCACTATTCCTCCCACTGATACCAACGATGGGGCACTATTCCTCCCACTGATACCAACAATGGGGCACTATTCCTCCCCCCACTGACACCAATGATGGGGCACTATTCCTCCCCCCACTGACACCAATGATGGGGCACTACTCCTCCCACTGACACCAATGATGGGGCACTACTCCTCCCACTGACACCAATGATGGGGCACTACTCCTCCCACTGACACCAATGATGGGGCACTACTCCTCCCACTGACACCAATGATGGGGCACTACTCCTCCCACTGACACCAATGATGGGGCACTACTCCTCCCACTGACACCAATGATGGGGCACTACTCCTCCCACTGACACCAGTGATGGGGCACTATTCCTCCCACTGACACCAGTGATGGGGCACTATTCCTCCCACTGACACCAGTGATGGAGCACTACTCCTCCCACTGACACCAACGATGGGGCACTACTCCCCCCACTGACACCAACGATGGGGCACTACTCCCCCCACTGACACCAACGATGGGGCACTACTCCCCCCACTGACACCAACGATGGGGCACTACTCCTCCCACTGACACCAACGATGGGGCACTACTCCTCCCACTGACACCAACGATGGGGCACTATTCCTCCCACTGACACCAACGATGGGGCACTATTCCTCCCACTGACACCAGTGATGGGGCACTATTCATCCCACTGACACCAGTGATGGGGCACTATTCCTCCCACTGACACCAGTGATGGGGCACTATTCCTCCCACTGACACCAGTGATGGGGCACTATGCATCCCACTGATACCAACGATGGGGCACTATTCCTCCCACTGATACCAATGATGGGGCACTATTCATCCCACTGACATCAGTGATGGGGCACTATTCCTCCCACTGATACCAACGATGGGGCACTATTCCTCCCACTGATACCAACAATGGGGCACTATTCCTCCCACTGACATCAGTGATGGGGCACTACTCCTTCCACTGACAGAAATGACATGGCACTACTCCTCCCACTGCAAAATTACAGTTATGAAGTAGCAATGAAAATAATTTTATGGTTGGGGGTCACCACAACATGAGGAACTGTATTAAGGGGTCGCGGCATTAGAAAGGTTGAGAACCACTGATCTAAAGGAAGGGGGAGGTGATAGCTGCGGGGGATGATCTGGCAGAGGCGATTCAAGTACAGTTCTTAGGTGGAGGTGGGGTAGGCTTCCCTGAAGAAGTGAGTATTCAAAGATCGCCTAAAGGCAGACAGGGTGGGGGCTGACCGAAAATGCTGTGGTAGGGAGTTCCAGAGGATGTGAGAGGCTCTGGAGAAGTCCTGGAGGCGAGCGTGGGAGTAGGTGATGAGGGAGCTAGAGAGGAGGATATCATGGGAGGAGCGGAGTGGGCGATATCTGTGGATGAGGTTGGTGATGTAGCTAGGGGCAGTGTTGTGGATGGCTTTGTAAGCTGTGGTTAGTATTTTGAATTTTATACGTTGGGTTAGTGGAGGGATTGGCAAGAGAGAGCAGAAGTCACTGATCGGCTGGTAAGGTGTATAAGTCTAGCAGCAGCATTCATAATAGACTGAAGGGGGGGGATAGCCTGTGTAACGGTAGACCAGTGAGGAGGGAGTTGCAGTAATTGAGGCGGGATATAACCAAGGAGTGGATAAGTTGTTTTGTGGTGTCATTGGTCAGGTAGGGGCGGATTTTGGAAATGTTCCGGAGGTTGAGGTGGCAGGATTTAGCCAGGATTTAGCCAGTGAGTGGATGTGGTGCCCAAAGGAGAGGTCAGAGTCTAGGATTACGCCTAGCACCCTGGCATGAGGGGGAAGGACCAATGGTTGTGCTGTTGATCTTAATGGTAAAGTTGTGAGTGGGGGATCGGGGGGGGGGGGGGGGGAGGAAATCTTACAAGCTCGGTTTTTGAAAGATTGAGTTTAAAAAGGTAGTGATGTGACATCCATGCTGATATGTCACTTAGTAGTTTTGTGACACGTGAGGAGGAGATTCAGGGGTGCTGGGAGTGGAGAGATAGATCTGGGTGTCATCAGCATAGAGGTGGTATTTGAAGTCATGGGAGGTTATCAGTTAGCGGAGCTATACAGAGAGAAAAGGAGGGGCCCGAGAACAGAACCTCGGGTACCCCAACAGAAAGAGGAAGCAGAGCGGAGGAGGAGTTATATGGGACACTGAAAGTGCACTGAGAAAGGCAAGAGGAGAACCAGGAGAGAGCAGAGTCACGGAGGCCAATGGAGTGGAGTTTACAGAGGAGACGCGGGTGGTCGACTGTGTCAAAGGCAGCGGAAAGGTCAAGGAGTAAGAGTATGGAGTAATGGCCGTTGGTTATAGCAGTTAGTAGGTCATTAGTGACTTTTAGTACGGCAGTTTCTGTGGAATGTTGTGGGCGGAAGCCAGACTGTTGGGGATCAAGAAGGTTGTCGTCGGTGAGGTAGCAGTTCATACGGTTGTGAACAAGGTGCTCGAGAAGCTTGGAGGCAAACGGGAGCAGGGAGATGGGTCTTAAGTTATTCAAACAGATGGGGTCCAGCGAGGGTTTTTTTGAGGATGGGGGTAACCAGTGCATGTTTGAGTGGGGAGGGAAAGGTGCCCATGGAGAGCGAGAGGTTGAAGATGTGGGTTAGAGAGTTTAGGATAGAGCAGGAAGGAGCCCTGCAACAGTTGTGAGGGACAGGATCCAGGGACAGGTGGTGAAGTGGGCCTTGGAAAGGAGTTCGGTAACTTCCTTGGTGGCAACAGGGTCGAAGGAGGAGAGTGTAGAGTTTGGTGTTGGGCCTGGTATGTTGGTTAGAGGAGGAAGCTTGACACTGGAGATCTCATCATGAATTGTGTCGATCTTCTTCTTGAAGTGACTAGCAATCTCCTGTGCAGTAAGTAAGTTGGTGGGTGAAGGCAGTGGGGGGGGGGGGGGGGGGGGGGGGGGGGGGAGTAAGGAATTAAGGGTAGAGAAGAGTTGACGAGGATTGGATTAAAGGGTCTTGATGAGAGTGTTTATAGTAGGTTTGCTTAGCAGTGTGGAGGCTGGAGTTGTATTTGAGAAGAGCGGATTTGTAGAGGGTAAAGCTTTCCAGTGATTTATTTTTATGCCATGCTCGCTCAAGAGTGCGGCTGTGTCTCTTGAGACTTCTGGTGTCATCCGTTTGCCAGGGTTGTGACATGCGAGGCCTGGTTCTGCGTGTAGAAAGAGGAGCAAGGGCGTCCAGGGAGGATGATAGATAGTTGTAGGCAGATGTGGCCAGCACTGGGCAGGACAGGAATGCAATTTCATCATAGAGGTGCTCAGTAGCGGAGTGGAGAAGGTCAGGGTTGAGGTGTTTGAGGTTTCTACAGGTAGCGGTTTGCTAGTTGGAGGCATGGGGGGGTAGGAGGCAGGGAGAGTGTGAAGCTGATAAAGTTGTGATCAGAGAGAGGAAAAGGGGTGTTAGAGAGGTTACAGGGAGTACATAGGTGGGTGAATACAAGGTCAAGGGGTGTTGCCATTGGAGTGGGTGGTGGATTGTGACAGGTAAAAGAGGAAGTTAGGTTGAGTAGTTGAGAGGTGGCAGGGGTTTGAACATTTAGTAAAATGGGATAAAAGACGAGCGCTTGGTCTGAAAGATTCAAGCTGCTAGCATGAAGGTAAACCTCGTATAACCTCCTCATAGACAAATAAAAACACCAAAAATGCAGCGCTTGAGCATGTAGTAAGAAAATAGCGTATGCACATCTGGATTAAAAGAAATACATTAAAGGTATAACATGCACCAACTTAAACGCACACATTAATGCAAACAATGGACGGGTAAGTATTAATGATTCATCCGACCAAAACAAAGTGCATATAGTGATAGGGATGTTAAAGTCATTAGAAGTACATCCGTGTATCAATCAAATTCGTGACTTCCGTGATAGGAGAGTAGCTGCAAAACGCACTAACCAGATAGCGCAGGAAAAAGCGCATTGGAGTATAATGACCTACTCCCGGTCACAGCCCAAAGATCATCAGCGAAGGGACCGTAGGGATAAGGATACCTCTCATACTACTTGTTACCCACATGGTCCATGCATCTGACTGTCGGCCATCTTTTTGGATTCTGTGAATCAGCTTTTCTGGATATCATTATGTAAGTGTGCTACTTGTTCTTTAGCAACCTTTTGAATAAAAATTACTACACTATCAAGATTTCTCTTTTGGGTCTTATTGCTGAGTCCCTAAGGTGATCTCCTGATACGAAAGCACACCACCCCTGGCAAAAGACGATATAAGGCAAATTCGTGTAACTGTAAGGAGGCGTACTCCCCCTGGTGGTAGGAGACGGCATGATTGATGCAAAGGTGTTCCTGAGGTCCCTTCGCTGATGATCTTTGGGCTGTGACCGGGAGTAGGTCATTATACTCCAATGCGCTTTTTCCTGCGCTATCTGGTTAGTGCGTTTTGCAGCTACTCTCCTATCACGGAAGTCACGAATTTGATTGATACACGGATGTACTTCGAATGACTTTAACATCCCTATCACTATATGCACTTTGTTTTGGTCGGATGAATCATTAATACTTACCCGTCCATTGTTTGCATTAATGTGTGCGTTTAAGTTGGTGCATGTTATACCTTTAATGTATTTCTTTTAATCCGGATGTGCATACGCTATTTTCTTCTTACTACATGCTCAAGCGCTGCATTTTTGGTGTTTTTATTAGGGGTTTGAACATTGACTGGGATGTTAAAGTCACCAAGGATGATGGCAGGCACCTCAGAGGAGAGAAAGTATGGTAGCCATGCTGAAAAGTCATCGAGAAAGCGTAAAACTGGGCCCGGGGACCATTCAGATCCAGTTCAATGTTAAGTCCTGAAGGGTGTAAAGTGCCTAACTCAAAAATGTATTTGGTCTCCAACTGAGAGACTGCCCTGGTTTTGTGTGTCCCTCTCCAGTGTGGGGTAATGGTATCTAATCCGACAAATTTGAGTGACGAAGGATCTCTATTGTGGCATCGGCTATAATGTAAGGACAGAGAATGTTCCTTATAGCCTTTAATGTTATAAATATGTTCACAGAGACGATCCATCATCCTTCGGTTAGTTCAACCCACATATTTCCTGGAGCATGGGCATTCTAATAAATACACAACAAATTTACTGTTGCAACAGATAAATTTGTCGATATCGTATGTCTTGTTAGTTTGATTAGAGTGGTAAGTATTAATCTCTCTTTCTAATCCCATTAGTTGTACAGGCGATACTTATTACAGGGATAAAATCCCTTCATATTAAAGGAAGGGATTTGGCTGGTGGATTAATATTAGGTGATATCTTATCTCGCAAAGTAGCTGCGCATGAGCCATTGCACCTATATAAAACCGTCACTCTCGTCATGGCGTCATTTGATTCCATCCTCTGATGAAGTGCGTGCGCACATAACGCGCAAGGAGGGGCCAGGATGTCATGACGCTACGCCGCTGGAACCACGTGGAGGCCCGGCGGCCATCTTTGATTTCCTACAGGTTAGTTTCACTCCTATACCCCGATGCTTTTTTTAGCTCCTGCTTGTTTGCAAACATACTTTTAACTAATAAACATACTATTTTCAATACTACACTAGGAGTACCCTTCCCTGACTCCCCGAGAGGAGTATTTACTCACAGAGCCCTTGCCAAGAGGAGGAAGACTGTTAGCAGACAGCTCCATCCATCCCCTACACAGAGACCTCTGGCTACCTGGATCCATATAATCCTGACTTCCGGGCACCTGACGACCACTCTGAGGGAGGATTACCTGATTTGACCAGACCTATACCTGATGAGGATACTTCTGGATATATTATTTAAAACGCGTATTATACTTCTGGGGAGTGCACAATTCAACTATTACTCACGGAGTCTACCAGTCAGTTGGCACTGGACAACTGCACAGACTGTTCATATCGAACTATATTTTATTCATTGCAAATGCTTATTGCCAATTTTTAGCGCTGCACTATTTATTCTGTTATTTTAGGCTTATGTTGGTTACCTTGAGTGTACAGCAGCTGTTTGGATAGCGCTCACTTTTACTATTGATCTGTATTGTCCACTATCCCAACTGCTCTTTATACTAACACTCGAACCCTCTCAACTGCATCCAGCAGAACGAAGATATCAAAAAAAAAAAAAAAAAAAAAAATCACGATTGCATCAACACAACATAAACTAGCAGCTTTCGCTGACGAAATTTTACGAATTCTATCTGATCCTCATACCTCTCTCCTGAACTTGCTTCAAGACCTCTCACTATTCCAATACATTTCAAATTTTAAGATTAATTACAACAAATCTCATGCGCAGAATATCACCCTACACTAGTCAGTGGCTAAGCTTTGTAAGGATAATTTCCCTTTCTCTTGGCAACCCGACGCTATCACATATCTGGGTATTCAGTTACCCAAATGTTTATCAGAATTATTTACCAGAAATTACATTCTGCACGGTTACAGAAGATCTCCAGCATTGGGAGAAACCCATATTTTCTTGGTTCGGTAGAGCTGCAATCCTAAAAATAAACGTATTCACACGCTTTCTGTATATTCTTCAGGCAATGCCAATTGAGGTGCCTCAGTCATTTTTGCAGGCTTATCTCAAAATTCCTGTGGTGTGGGAAACATCCGCATATCAGCCATACCCAACTGACGCGGCCAAAACAGTTGGGGGGGAAAGACAGGGCTTCCTAGCCTCATGAAATATTACTGGGCATGCCACTTAACCAGACTAGTGGATTGGCTTGTGCACTATAAACTAAAAGACTGGGTCACTCTGGAAGCCTCTTTTGCACACAAACCTTTGCAGACAATCCCGTGGCTGCCCCTCAGACCCCTTTCCACTGTGTTTAAAACACACCACCTAATCAAACCAACTATCCTCACCTTTCACGCAGCGTGCAAGCGTACTGAAATAACCTCGATATTGCAACCTATGACCCCTCTGACTGAACCCCGCCTTTCCACTGGGTAGGACTTCCAGATTTTTGCCTAACCTCATGTCACATGAACCCCTAAGGGCCACCAATTCTTTGATGTGGGACGATTGAGAGATCAGAACAGATTTACGGAACTACCACCGACGAATCAAATCCCTCCATGATCTGATTTTCCTTGCGTCCCCATCATAGTCTACACGTCATGTGGTCTGACACCTTTTGAGAAAGAAAAAAAAAAAAAAAAAAAAAAAAAAAAGGTGCTTGAAATCCGAACCTCAGCATCATGTCATATCCATGGTACATGCTCTCCTGGATGCTTGCATACCCGCGAATGTAGGGATAGCCTGTCATAAATGGTCCGCAGACCTGCAAATGGAATGGTCTCCTGAGAATTAGACCCAAATATTTCATATGGCACATAAAAAAGTTACGGTGAATGTCTCGGCACAGGAAACTATTAAAAAAAACACTCCACACGCATTTTGAGTGCACAGAAAGTGATAGAAGAAAAATAAGCGTAATTGTTAATATGTATACCCTGTGAGATGTTTTGCAAGCCACTTAGCTCTACAGACACTGTCTGGGTAAGTCCCATCTGGTAAACAAAAGGTTTTCCTCAAAATCGTGTCTGGAGTTTACCTGGTATTCCCCAAGTTGCCGACCCAACCTCCACCTTGCTGGAATCGAAGAAGTGGAGCTCTGTGCCCGTTATGGATTCAGCCACAGGCCCATCCATCTGGTCCTTCAGATGTTTCTTGGCCCAGTCTTTCAATTTAAGCATCTTGTTCAGTGGTGGTCAGGTTTTAGCCTCCCTTACCTTGGCCAGGTCACTGAACACCGTAATTCTGGGCACTCCAGGTAGGTTGCATTTCTGGAATATTGCAGTACTGGAGGATAAAGGGTTCTTGGTAGCTTTAAGTTTGATTCTTCTCAAATCTTTGGCAGTTAATGTGTGCCTTTTTTTCCCTCAACATGTTTCTTGCGACCCTGTTGACTATTTGCAACAAAATGTTTGATGGCTGCCCCAATATCTTAGCAATTTCAAGAGATTGCTACAGCCCCCTGTAAGATGTTACAATTTTTGTCTTTTCAGAGTCAGCTAAAGCGGAGTTCCAGTCACACTGAAAAAATATGATGTCCTCCCAGAACGCGCTCTCCTGCGCACCCCTGGGGGCGCGCACCCGGGGATCTCCGTGATCGCTGTGTCCTACGGACAGCGGCCTTTTACCACGTGACGGTGCCACCCACAAGTTCCGCCCACCTGTGCCCAGCAGTGAACCCACTAGCTCCGCCCACCTGTGCCCAGCAGTGAACCCACCTGTGCCCAGCAGTGCAGCCAGTGCCCAGAGGTTGTGCCAGTCAGTGCTATCAGTACCCATCATCAGTGCCGCCCATCCGTGAAGGAGAAAAATTACCCGTTTGAAAAATTTTATAATAGAAACAAAAGAAACTTTTTTTTCTTCAAATTTTTTGCAATTTTTTGGTTTATAGAGCAAACAGTAAAGTGCCCAGCGGCGATTAAATACCACCAAAAGAAAGCTCTATTTGTGAGAAAAAAAAAAAAATGCTAAACATTTCATATGGGTACAATCATGCATGACCGCGCAATTGTCAAAGTGAGAAAGCGCTGAAAGCTGAAAATTGGCCTGGTAAAGAAGGGGGTATAAGTGCCCGGAAGGCAAGTGGTTAAACACTGCAACCTCTCTTTACTCAAGTTTCTATGACAGCCTTGTTTAGTTACAGATTAAAAAATGCAAAAAGTATAGCAGAACTTAGAATAGTAAAGATGAATACTGCATAGTTCCCACCTTGAGTGAAAATCTCTGAATCAGCAATTCCCAAAATTGTGCATCTACCCCACTAAAAGTGGGGAATTATGGTCTCAGAAATTTGGTTTTCTAAAAGCACACACTGTTTTGGATTCTTGACAAGTTTAGGAAACAAATGAGCAGATCATCTTTGGGCCTGCAGATGAATTAAGTGCAATGTTTTAAAAAGAGTATATGCCAAGATTCATATCATATCTTAATGCCCGTTTCACACAGGTGCTTTCTATTCACATTCATGCACAGAGAAAAACAGATTCAGCTTACATCAGTTTTTACAATCTGTTTAAACAACCACCCGCCAGTGTCCTTAGCAACCATGACTCATGCCTGCTGTCATGGATAAAAAGAAAACGCATTGCTGTCTGTTTTTTCATCTGCCAACGAACGGATGAAAAAACAGAGACAACACCTGTGTGAAAGAGGCCCAATATTAACAAAACAGATAAACTAACATCTGCCCATTCTTACTGCATGAAAAGTAACATTTGGCACCACATAAATAAAACAGACAGAAGGAACTGTTTTATTCATGTGAAAGAAAAAGTATGTTGCCATCTGGAATAACATTGTTTTCAATGAAGACTGTTCACATCACTGCGGTGCGATTCAGGAGGTCCTGTGCAAGTGTGCGGCTCCATAGACGTCAATGGGACAGGCTCAAATTCGCAATCCTGTGTTAACATTTCTGCGAATCCAGCTTTTTTTTTTCCTTGCCCTCCCCACTTCCTGTTCCATGTGTTCATATGTGGTTTTCTGCTCCAAATATGACTGGCAGACGCAGGAATACCAGAGTGGACAATGAAGACCATACAAGGCTCGTGCAGTAGAGACAGTACCTCTGAGACTTGCGGGACCCCCAGTATAAGGATACTTCCAAAAGGAAACCAAGGATGGCTGGAGACTATGCACAGAGTTCATCCAGACTGGGACAACCTCATACCCAATGATCATAAAGACAAGTGTGAGCAAATTTCTTGCTTCTGTATACAAGCTGTATTTAAAAGCCGAGCTACAAAACGTCATTGATCATAGTGTAATGTCATGAGGGAAGTTAGTCTGTGCTGTCCTAAATTCAAACTGTCAGTCCAGACTCTGGTCTATGTGTTGAGAAAACAAACAAACAGGTTCACCTAAAATCTGGTGCAGGTGTGCATGGTATTCTATCAGCTGCTAACTTCAGCTTGTTAATTCAGCCTTTAGCAATTTTACAGGGATGCCGATTGGTTTCTATACAGAGTTGCACTCATTGGAAGAAGTATGGGATTTTGGGTTTGTTTTTAAATCATACTTACCAAGGTGTATGCTGCATCGGTCCCCTGCCATCACGTGACTGCTGAGTTCTCACAGACACTCTGAGCAGAGAGCGGCGAGTGTCAGTCACTGCTGTCTGTTCTTCCCCCATTTGCTCCTTTGTACACTGGTCAAAAATAATTCAAGGAACACTATTTAATCATAGCGTAAAGAATCAAGTCAATTAAACTCCTGGGATATTGATCTAGTCAGTTAAGTAGCAGAGGGCAGGGATGTTGAATTCAAATCACCCGACGCCCGGGACAAGTAGTTCCAGGCACCGAGCAGGTAGATTTCTTCTTTTAGCCCTCCTGCTTGCTTGCAGGGCTAACCTGTCAGGTGGAAGCATTTGGGCGCTTCCGCTGATTGCTTCCACACAGTGCCAGTCTCTATACCCCCCTCTTCCATGTGAGGTCTCCCAGGCTCTGCTTGCCCATCCCCTTGTCCTGACCCGGAAGTGACATTATAATGAGGAATTTGTCCCTGTTGACAAGATTCCTGGCCATGGAGGCCAGGAAATAAAGTAATGCAGTGTGATGTGCACTACATTCAATGGAGCACAGGGGAGAGACATCCAGAGTCTTTTGGACCTTGGTTGTTTCAATAAAGAGTCGGTCACCAAAAATCATCACATTGGGGACTATGTGATGGGGAATCTTTTTTCTTTTAAATGAAAGTTACACTAAAGCACATAAAATTCCCCAACACCAGGGGAAAAAAAAAAAAAAAAAAAAAAAAAGCCCCCCCCCCTGCATGTACAAATGTAAAGGCACATGCTGGGGCACCTACGCATGAAAACGTCAAATTTCATCGCGCACACTAGGATGAGAGCAATAATTCTAGCATGAGACCTCCTCCAGAACACTATACTTTAAGGGGCTTTTAAAAAAAAAAAAAAAAAAAAAAAAAAAAAAAAAAAGTGTTGCCTACAGAAAATATAGGGTACTTAAGTTTTGCCATTTCACGAGCACACGCAAAATTTAAGGTTTTAGATGGTGAATATTTACTTTTTTTTTTTTTTTTAATATAAAAGGGTTATTTATTGTACCCTAAAATTAACCCTTGTATTTTTTACTGAAATTTTGTGGTAATATGCGACAACAAAACTGGAACTACCACTATTTTAGTCTCCAAGGCCTCTGCTTTCAGAAAATATACATTTGAGTTGGTTATCTTCAGTACTAAAATGATTTTTTAAAACTTATGAAAAAATGGCTCTGGCAGCCAAAGAGAGAAAGAATAAGCCCAATACTCCCCTTTCCTGACGAGAACCCAATCGGTGCTCATTACACTACAAGGTCTCTCCCCTCCCTGCTAGTGCTGGAGACAGGCAGGGAAGAGAGGAGGACATAAACAGCGCAATGTTAAAAATGCGCATGTAAGTCGCCATAAAGCACATTTTTCTCTTAAAAGCCCCAGACATTCCTTAAAAAAAAATAAATAAAATAATCGCATCCGATGTAAAAAGGTTTTGGGGAAAAAAATATAAATAAATTATAATATATATATATATATTTTTTTAAATCTGGACAAGTAGATTGTCATGAGGGACAATTAGATTGGGACACCGATTTAGTCCCTAGACAAGTAGTTTTTTTTTTAAAAGTTTCCACACCCCTGAGAGGGGGTTGTTGAATCAGTTTCAGCTGTTTTGGTGTTAATGAAATTAACAGGTGCCCTAGATGGGCAAGAATGAGACGACCCAAAAAAAAAAAAAAAAAAAAAAAAAAAAAGGAATGGTTTTACAGGTGAAGGCCACTGACATCATTTCCCTACTCCTCTTTTCTGACTGTTTTTCACTAGTTTTGCATTTGACTAGGGTCAGTGTCACTACTGGTAGCATGAGGCAATATCTGGACCCTACAGAGGTTGCACAGACAGACAAGCACATCAATACGCACTATTGTCAGAAGGTTTGCGGTTTCTCCCAGCACAGAGGAGATTCTAGGAGACAGGCAATTACTCTAGGGGAGCTGGACAGGGTCGGTCGTAGAAGGTCCTTAACCCATCAGCAGGCCAGTATCTGCTCCTTTGTGCAAGGAGGAATAGTATGAGCACTGCCAGAGACCTACAAAATGACCTGCAGCAGGCTACTGGTGTGAATGTATCAGACCAAACATCAAAAACAGAAAAACAGGCTTCATGGAGGGTAGTGGCGGGCACAAAGCCCACAAGAGGACATCGGGCCCTGTGCTCACTGCCTGGCACTATAGAGCTCGATTGGCATTTGCCAATAAACACCAGAATTGGCAGGTCTGCCACTGGCGCCCTGTGCTTTTCACAGATGAGAGCAGGTTCACCCTGAGCTCGTGACAGATGTGAAAGGGTCTGGAAAAGCCATGGAGAACATTATGCTGCCTGCAACATCATTCAGCATGACTGTTTAGGTGGTGGGTCAGTGATGGTCTGGGGAGGCATATCAATGGAGGGACACACAGACCTCTGCAAGCTAGACAATGGCACCCTGACTGCCATTATGTATTGGTAGGAAATCGTTGGACCCATTGTCACACCCTACACAGGTGCAGTGGGTCCTGGGTTCCTTCTAGTGCACGACAATGCCCGGCCTCACGTGGCGAGAATATGCAGGCAGTTCCTGGAGGATGAAGGAATTGATACTATTGAATGGCCCCCACGTTCACCTGACCTGAATCCAATAGAACACCTATGAGATATCATGTGTCGGTCCATCCAACACCGCCAGGCTGCACCTCAGACTGTCCAGGAGCTCAGTGATGCCCTGGTCCAAGTCTGGGAGGAAATACCCCAGGACATCATCCATCGTCTCATTAGGAGCATGCCATGACATTGTCAGGCATGCATACAAGCACATGGGGACCATACAAACTACTGAGTACCATTTTGAGTTTCTGCAATGAAATTTCAGCAAAATGGACTAGCCTGCTGCATAATTTTTTCACTGATTTTCAGGGTGTCTTGGAATTCAGTCCTCCGTAGGTTGATAATTATTTCCATAAAACAATGGCATAGCCTTACGTTCCTAGCACATCACTCAGTCCATATCAGTATAGATATCCAGCATGATATTTTCCCAATTGAGATCTGATGGGTTTTCAAAGTGTTCCTTTAATTTTTTTGAGCAGTATAGTTGCCTCAGGTTCTGATCCATTCTGCCTCTTCCAAGTCATGCATCAAGAAGTCCTCAAAAATGTACCCATCTTGAGCATGGGCAAAATTGTGGAGTGCACATGCTGCTTTCACAACAGAAAGTGCAGGCTGTTAAAAATATATTAAAAAGTGTATTAAAATGTACTCACATGCAAATGAGAAAGGTAAGACACAGCTGATGATGATGTAAGTCACTGTAACCAACAGTTGTCAATACAGCGGATGGAACACTCTCCTTCCTGGGCCCATGGCTGGCTGGGTGATGTGAAAGGATCAGAAAGATAGCAGGTGGAACGCAGCACTCAACATGATTACGTCAGACGGCATTTTGGAACATATGCACAGCTAAGTGGGCGCAATCCTTTGTCTAGCAGAGGATCCCAGCTCCACCTAACAATTTAACTTTTTAATCAGCTGATCCCTTACAGTTATTACCTTTTTTACCACTTGCCTCCAATATTAAATTGTAAGCTTTTAAGACCCTCTTAACTAATTGGGATATTCCATTTTTTTGGATTTGAATTAAAAGATACTGGTTTTAAATATATTATACTATGGGAGTATGTTTTTTTTTTCTTTGATACTAATCTCAGCAAGTGGAAGTCTAATCCATGTGCGTTTTTATTTCAAACTACATATTAAAATAGTCTTCTTTTTTTTTTAAGTTTTTATCCAATTCATCTTGAGGTGATTGTAGCCGTATTACTGCACTTGCGACAGAAACAGTTGAGTACTGACGTGATACTTTATGTGCACTAACATACAATTTTGAGGACAAGCTTTCGGGGTATGTCCCCTTCTTCAAGGTCCAGGCAGCACTACTACACAGTTTTAGCAGAACGTTAGAGGAAATGTTGAAGGGGGGGGTGGGGGAAAAAAAAATCCCACACTGTTGGATAATGAGTGAGGAATCCCAAATCCAAATTAAGGCCATTATCTCTTGTATCAAATAGAATTATTCTTAGTTCAAAAGTTCTTCTTTCCTGAATAGATTTGAAATTTCCTTTAAGAACTAAAATATTGAGGTCTTTCATAGTGTGGTCTGGTTGTGTGAAATGGTGTCCCACAGGTGTGCAAAAGTCATCTTCTTTATGTTCCTTGATGGTATGTCTGTGCAAATGCATCCTTGTTTGCAACTTCTGTCCTGTTTTGCCAACATAAGATCCTTTGCTACATTTTCTGCACTGGATAAGGTACACAACATTGCTAGATGTGCAGCTGTTTTGCAGCGTGCAATAAAAAAAAAAAAAAAACGCTGCAAACTGCAACCAAATCAATCCATCAGAAAATGTCAGACACTCAAAAGGGATCTTCAATATTTCCGGATCATACAGCTGCACTTTTAGCAATGTTGTGTACCTTATCCAGTGCAGAAAATGTAGGAAAGAATCTTATGTTGGCGAAACAGGACAAAATTTGCAAACAAGGATGAATTTGCACAGACATACCATCAAGGAACATAAAGAAGATGACTTTTGCACACCTGTGGGACACCATTTTGCACAACTAGACCACACTATGGAAGACTTCAATATTTTAGTTCTTAAAGGAAATTTCAAATCTATTCAGGAAAGAAAAAAACTTTTGAACCAAGAATGATAGTTCTATTTGATACAAGAGAGAACGGCCTTAATTTGGACTTGGGATTCCTCACTCATTATCCAACAGTTTTAGAACCCCCCTCTGAGTGTTGTTTCCCCCTCCCCCAGCAGTCTTTGCTTTTGCTGTGTCTTATCTCTAGTCTAATCCTAGTCTTATAACCATTGCTGTGTACATTTGTGTGTTTCTTTCTGGGTTTGTTTTTTTTTTCTCCCCCTTTCAACATTTCCTCTAACATTCTGCTAAAACTATGTGTAGTAGTACTGCCTGGAACTTGAAGAAGGGGACACACCCCGAAAGCTTGTCCTCAAAATTGTATGTTAGTGCAAATTAAAAAAAAAAAAAAAAAAAAAAAAAAAAAAAAGTATCACGTCAGTACTCAATGGTTTCTATCCGATTAATCGAAACAGTAAAAATCGGCCAACTAATTGATTTTGAAAATAATTTGTTGCAGCCCTACTCTTAATCCTCTTGTATTTTATTGTATTGCAACTATGTGATCTCCCTTTATATTATGATGTAGTGTGCAAAGTGTTGGCGCTATATAAATCAGTCACGCAACACAACAGAAGGGAGGCTTCAGTCATGTGTTGCCATATAAACCCCAAATATTCCAGAATGGATCCTGTTCAACTGTTTGAACCTATTCACTTAGTTTTACATAAACAAGAAAAAAAGTTAGGTAACAAAAATGATTGCATCTGAGTGCAAGGAAAAGCTACATTTTTAAACATCAGCTGTACATTTTTAGATTACCATGATCCGCCACCAAAAAAACCCAACAAAATAATTTTTTCCTACCTAAAAACACTAATAGCCAATCACAGTGGTCACATTTTCGGAAACCAGTTCTCCTGGCTTCCAATCATTAAAGTGAGACCCAAACCTGGAGTAACAGAATGATTTTGGTGCTGGCAGCATGCTTCCAGCACAAACACAAAAGGCATATATATGCAGCACCCAGGAATAAAGTCCACTTCCTGGACAGCGTATATACTTGTTGCACAATTGTAAACAGCCTTGAACAATTGTTGTTTTTGTTCTCTTGGAATTACATTATGCTCCTATGACTGCCCTATGAGGCTACATAACCCCTGACCCTCTTTCTGGACAGTGCTGATTGGCCCTGTGCTAATGACATGCACTCTCCCAAAGGAAAATAAAACACTTCTAGCACATACACACTGTGCAGAGTAACTCCAAAGACTCAACAATGGAAGAAGGGGAGGATCAGAGAAGCCAGGATCAAACAGCCTTTTTACACAATGCAGAGGATTAACCCCTTAGGCTCCACAGCAAGTATAACAAGCATGCTTCACTGCATATATGCAGACTGAAGATTTTGACTGGTATCTTCTCCAACCACCTAAAAGATTAGAAGCAGAAGTTTCACCTCCCCCCACCCCGCAGTTTTCTGGGACATATGACAGGTCCCAAAAGACTGTAGGACCATTCACAATGCGCAGCTCACACATGTGCAGTGTCCACCTGGCTGTGAAGCCGTGAGTGGTCACAGCTAGGTGCCTACAGCTGAGATGCCTGGACTGCACCAGAAGACAGAGGAAAGGAATGGCTCAGGTGAGCACACCAGCGGATCCTGGGGCATGTGTTTGAAAGTCAGCAACTACAGTACAAAAATGACTGGAAGACCACTTTAAGTAACAACTTAAATCCATTTTAAACACAGCAAACGGGCATTAATGATGAAAGAAAGCCATGATCATTACAGAAATATAAAGACTATGTTGCATAAACACCACTAGGCAGAGAACGCTGTTCAAACTGTAGGTACACACGCATGTCACCAGACACGTAACATGCTACGACATGTTCTCAACTATGCATCACTGCAGACACATAAGTGACAATACAGGCACGCAACAAATGTGCCAGCTATCTGATTGCCAGATGCCATTAACGGCTTACGCCCTGAAGTTTACCTTCCAATTCTTGCTTGCGAAACAGATCAAATGCAGACTCTGTTTAATGAGTAGTCATTCATTAGAAAGACGAGGTGACGAGGTCACAAGGAAACGCACTACCACACCACCTCCGCTCTGTGCTTAGGACGCTTCTCTTCCTAGTGATCTCACCAACCCCACCCCACATCTTCGTCGCTGGTTGGCTAAGGCTTTAAAGCCCTGAATCGTCATTGGTTATGTGTCAATCACTTAATTTTTGGAGGAGGGGTTCTTGCTTTCTGCGTAAGCCATGCTGTGGTTAGTTAACTCTTTACCGTTCAGTTCACGCACTAGTTATAAATTGCACTGTGCGGTTCTAGCACGCTTTCCTAATTCGGTATGCTGCTGATTTGCAAACTGAAATCTGATCGTGTTTTTTTTTTTCACTAAACTCTATACCTCTTATTCTCAATATATAGCTCTCAACTCTCATTTTGAGGGGCTGTCCCTCTTTAAAACCAAATCTGTGTCCTGTGTTCCTTCTGTTGTTTCTCTTTTTGGGTTGATGTATAGACCTTTATAAAAAGATATTTAACTACCAACAGTTTTACATTAAAGCTGACCATACATGTTAAAGTAGAAGAAGCTGTTTTGGCCATGTGTCTCATGTGGGTCATAGTAGTGCACTTATTTCTACACTACTGTGACCCAGATTCAGCCGACAGTGGGCTAAAGCAGGGATCCAGACAATAATGTCGGGATATGCATTCAAGTAACATTAATGGCAATTTGTTTTAAATAACAAACATATCACCTGCTCTGTGCAATGATTTTGCACAGAGCAGCCCTGTTCCTCCTCTTCTCGGGTCCCCCACCAATGCTCCTGGCCCCTCCTTCCTGCCGAGTGCCCTCAGAGCAAGCAACTTGCTATGGGGGCACCCAAGCAGGCTCACTCCCGAGCCGCTGCTCTGTGTGTCCATTCATACACAGAGCTGTGGCTCAGCCCTGCCCCCCCTCTCTCTCTCTTCATTGGCTCACTGGCTATGATTGTCAGCAGCAGGTGCCAATGAGGGGGGAGAGTCCCTGGACAGCCAAGGTTCTTGCACACATTACTGGATCAGGATGGGGCTTACCTGAGTAAGTATTGGGGGGGCTGCTGCACACAAGATTTTTTACCTTCATGCATAGAATGCATAAAGGTAAAAAAAACCTTGAGCCTTTACATCCATTTTCAATTCTCGGTGTAGAGCTAGTGGAGGACAGCTGCAGCTTGGATCAAAGCTGCAGCCATCTACGGGAGTATACAGTTAGGTCCATTTACATATGGACACAGGCACACATTTTAGATTTTTTCAGGTATTTACCAAAATATATTCAAGCAATAGTTATATAATGGATATGGGCTGAAAGTGCACACTCTCAGGTTTAATTTGAGCATGTGTTCATCCAAATTGGAGGAAGGGTTTAGGAATTACAGCTCTTAAAGTGTAGACATCTTCCTTTTTTCAAGGGACCAAAAGTAATTGGACAATTGAATCAAAAGCGGTTTCATGGCCAGGTGTGGGCTACTCCTTGGAGTCTTACTACTTCTTTAATAATGCTTTGGGCTGTCTCTGTTGCAGAGGGTACTCCTTTCATTGGAATGAAATGAGCCATCTTAGAAAATCGGTCCACCACAACAAAGATGGCCAAACAACTTTCAGATGGGGGCAATTTCACAATGAAATTCATTGAGATCATCCTCCAAGGTTGGTCAGGGACTGGTAAGGGCCGCAGTAGTCCCCATGTTTTGCTCCTATTGCTCTCATTACGTATGCATGTAGAGCAAGAGTTTATGTAAGCTTTGCAGTCCTTCTCCCATTCAGGCCACAAGAACAAACGTATTAAGTCTAGAGTCTTGTGGACCCCAAAGTGTCCTGCCAGGGGATGATCAAGACATAATCCTAACATTTTTAGCTGCACACTGTCCAGTGCAAAAATTCTGTCTCCCGACCACAGTAAGCCCTCTCTAGCCAATAAGGTTACTCCTGGTGGTGAGAGAGCCCCCACTGATGCCTGCTGGACTTGTGACAACAGTTCTGTTTGTAAGAGACAGAAATTTCCTGCTGAAAGCACTGTGTTGGGAATGGGAAGATCCCTAGGATCATCGAACATCCGAGACAGGGCGTTGGGTTTGACATTCTTGGAGCCTGGCCTATAGGTTATGTGAAACGTAAATCGTGAAGAGAAAAGTGCCCACCTGGCTTGTCGGGGTTTCAAACATTTCGCTGTCTTCAGGTATTCCAGGTTCTTATGGTCCGTATAGATCAGGAGGGGGTGTGTTGCTACTTCTAAGAGATACCTCCACTCCTCCAAAGCCGATTTGATAGCCAGCAGTTCTCGATCCCCTACATCATAGTTCCTCTCTGGAGGGGATAATTTGTGGGAAAAGAATGCTACCAGGAGTTTCAGGCCTTGATGCTGAGATAGAACTGCCCCAACTGCATTTTCCTAGGTTTCAACTTCCACCACAATGCAGAGTGTTGGATCTGGGTGGCTTAGGATGGATGCTGAAGTGAATAGTTTTTTTAATGAATCGAAGGCCGTCTGAGCTTCGGATGTCCAACAGAATCAGATTCCTTGCTTGGTCAGTTTGTTAATGGGGGCTATGATAGCTGAGGAGCCCTTGATAAACCTCCTGTAGAAATTTGCGAATCCGATAAAGTGTTGTATTCCCTTTTTGTCTGATGGTGCAGGCCATTCCAAGATGGCAGAGACCTTTTGGGGATCCATCCTGAAACTTTCAGTGGAGATGATTAATCCCAAGAATTGGATGCTCTGGCGTTCAAATTCGCATTTCTCAGGCTTGGCATAAAGACCATGAAGTCTCAGGCGACTGAGGACCTTTTGTACATGTCCCCGCTGAATTTCAATTGAAGCAAAAAAAATCAAAATATCGTCAAGGTAAACTATAACAAAAATGTCTAAGAAGTCTCTGAAAATATCGTTCACAAAATGCTGGAAGGTTGCAGCTGTGTTACATAGGCCAAAGGACATAACTAAGTATTCAAAATGTCCAAATCTGGTACGAAAGGCAGTTTTCCATTTATCTCCTTCTCGGATACATACAAGATTATATGCCCCTCTTAGGTCCAGTTTGGTAAACAAGGTTGCAGATCTCAGTCTCTGAAATAGTTCTGGAACCAATGGTAGGGGGTATCTGTTATTGACTGTGATGTTATTTAGCTCGCGGTAGTCAATACATGGATGAAAGGAGTGCTCCTTCTTTTCTATGAAGAAGATGCCTGCTCCCGCTGGGGAGGTAGATGGGCGGATAAATCCTTTTTTCAGGCTGTCATCAAGGTAATCTTTCCAGTGCTTCCAATTCCTGCTCTGACAGGGGGAAGATCCGAGCAAAGGGAATTTCGGCCCCTGGTAATAATTCAATTGG
Source organism: Staurois parvus (assembly GCF_062004578.1). Lineage (NCBI taxonomy): Eukaryota > Metazoa > Chordata > Amphibia > Anura > Ranidae > Staurois > Staurois parvus. The sequence continues at coordinate 1,815,525 of NW_028318100.1, forward strand.
ACAGTCATATGGTCTATGTGGTGGCAGGGTGCCAGCACCATGTTTGCTAAAAATGTCCAGGAAGCTGTGATAAGTCGTCGGGACTATTTGGTGTACTTCAGTTTCAGCATCAATGCATAGTAAGGGTTTGGATGGAGCCGAAAGTTGGGGCAGGCAATGCTTGTGGTAGTAGGCAGACTGGAAGTTCACCTCACCAGATACCCAATTGATGTTAGGGTTATGTGCCTGCAACCAGGGGATTCCCAAGATAACCGGAAATAGTGGTGAAGCAATGGCATCCAGACATAGTAGTTCCTTGTGGCTAGAGGAAGGTATCATGACTGGTAGGGGAATAGTTTCCTGGGTGACTGCTCCAAATTTGATGTTGGATCCATCAGCCAAGTATACTGTAAGTCGCTGTGCTTTGGCTCATTAGGGTATCTTGTGTTGCCAGGCGAAGGTTACGTCAATAAAACAGCTGCAAGCTCCGGAGTCAAGGATAGCAGAGACTGGAAAGGCTCTTTCCGAAAGCTGAAATGAGACAGCAATAGAGATGTGAGCAGGGTTGATGGGAGCAGAAGGTGGACTGGTGGGTAAGTTGTTTGGCTACTTGTCATGTTTCACATGACTGTCATCTTGACTGTCATATGCCTTTAAGAGTTTTCTATATCTTGTCTCTGCCCCTCCCTTTCCTTTGGTTTAGTTAATGTTGCATAGATAGCCCTCCCTTTTTCCCAGAGATGCATTGCACCTAGCCTCATGGCATGGAACAGAAACATTATGTTCTTTTGACCTATGGATTTCATTGTTGTAAGATTCTCTCAGTTTATGGAATAAACTTTGCAAGATCAACAAGATGTCATTCTCATTGAGTCACTGACTGTGGTATCCAACCGAGGTTGAAGTTATCGCTATCTCATCACAGATGTAAGTTACAGAGATCACACTATCAATGCTTAGATTGGAGACATAGAACAGTCAAAAGAATGGTGGAATGCTTCATAGCATAGCCAGTCAAAAGATCAGTCAAAAGAACAATGGAATGGGGGGGCGCTCATGAGCAGCAACCAGGATGGCTGCTTCCTAAGTTAACTCCTCGGCCGCTGGACACATCGGCCGATTTTCGCTCCTCAGGGGGGTCCCCCTGTTTCCTCCCTGGCCCCCTCTCTCTCCGGTGCCCTGATGGGCAAAAAAACGCCGGTCGCCCGTGCCTCCAGCGCCAGAGATCGCGGCTGAAGCTGCGGTCTCGATTTTGGGCCGGCCGCCGGAGACTTCCAGGACCCCGTCCGCGGGTTTGCGGCTCCCGCCGGGGACCTCAGATGGAGCCCCAGCCGTGATTTCCTGTCCCCCGCCGTCACCATCCATGGGTGGGTCGGATCCTGGCAGTATGGAGGACCTGGCCTCAGAGCCATCCCTGCAGTCTCCTATGCCATCTCTGCGGGATGCTGAGCTCCTGCGCCGATTCAAATGTATGCTGCAGTCCGAGTTGTCCTCCGCTACCTCCAAGCTGGCCGACCGTCTTTCGCGGGAGATTCGAGAGTTCGGCAACCGGACGAACGACCTCGAAGATAAGATGGACGCTGCGGCCACAGTCATGGAAAATCACGAACAGGATTTGTGCGACCTCAAGAAAGAATTGGCGGATGCGCTGCTACGGCTTGAGGATTTCGAAAATCGTTCCCACCGTGGCAATCTGCGGTTAAGGGGTATCCCGGAAACGGTCGCGGATCTTACTTCCACTGCTACTGCTCTGTTTCAGGAGCTGACACCCGCTGTTCCCATTGACCAGCTTGAATTTGACCGCATACATCGTGCGTTGGGCCCCAGACGACCGGATGGGCCCCCGAGGGACATTATCATCAAGTTTACGTATTACCGCACTAAGGAAACTATCCTCTTGGCTGCCAGAAACAACCCTGACCTCAGCTTCTAGGGGCATCGCTACCAGCTCTTTGCGGACCTCTCTCAGACCACTCTTCAGAAGTGCCGCCAGTTGAAGCCTTTCACTTCGGTCCTGGTGAAACACAGTATCAGATACGCCTGGGGCTTCCCATTTCCCCTCACCTTCACCTACCAGGGCCGCAGTCACTCTGTGGCTACGCCGGAGGAGGCCCATTCTCTCCTGGAATCTTTACACCTTCTTTCGCCTGAGGCTGCAGATCGGAGCCTGGCACATTCATCAGGATCCCCGGCGAGGCCGCTTCCTCCAAGCCGCATCTGGGAGCGGTCGTCCAATAGGAAGAGGGCCCTCCCCCAGACCTCTTCGCAGTCAAGTCCTTCCTGTTCTTCTCCTGGCTGATGATGTGTCATGGACTTCCCATGTATCATCTCACCGATGGACTTCATTGACGGGACCGTGAGTTTGGCCCTTAGGGCTCCCCCAGTTTGTCAGCATTACGGGTTGGGACTGATCCAGTTTGCCCCCTTGGGTTCCTTCCCTGGTTGGGGGGGTCTCCTCATGGACTCGAGAATTATGACTTTCTGCTGCCGCAGCCTATTTTGGGCCTGGGTGATGGTATTCCGGTTTTTGTTGGTAGCATGGAGTGAGGGTTCCCTCGGGCTTCGGGGTGGGAGGTTGATCTGGTAGGCCCGGCTGGGTGGGAGGGGGTTGGCCCTATGGTTCTCCGGGTTTCTATGGGGAGGTCATCACGGTGGCCTCGCTCCTGGGACCTTTAGTTTTATTGCTTTGGTACCCCGTTCTATTATGTTTATTGCCTTATTGCCCTTTTGCCCCCTGGGGGCTTATGTTTCTGATGTTTCCATTTGCAGCCATGTGTCTGGTGGTAGAGCCACCCCTAACTGGTATCCTTCATTTGTAGGATGCACGTCACCATTGGCATGACACGATTGCACTATTGTATATTCTTTTTGTGTCCTTTTCCTTTTTTCTTTCTTTGTTTTTTTTTTCTTCTTTGGTTTTTTTTTGTTCTTGTTTTCTGCAGGGTTCCGGGACGCCACGGTCCGATCGCCATTGGGAGAGGAAATTGCTAGCTGCTTTATGTTTTTTTCTGCTGAGCGTGTTGCGCGGATGTCGCCATGGCATCGCCCCTTTTGAAAATTAATTCGCAAAATGTTCAAGGCTTCAATTCGCCTCAGAAGCGGGCTAAAGTTTTTCCATCACCTCAAATCGCAACAAATTGACGTGGTATGTTTACAAGAGACCAGGTTTTCTCAGTCCTCCGCCCTGCGTTATCTTTTACCTCACTATCCCACCTTTTACACGGCCTCGGTTCCTGAGAAGCGTCGGGGTGTCCTGATAGCTTTTAAACGCAATCTCCCCTTTGTCTGTGCTAGGAATATAGCGGACCCCACGGGCAGGTATCTGCTTCTGCAAGGCACCCTCTGGGACCAGGAGGTTACTTTTGTCTCTTACTATGCACCTAATCGTTTTCAGGATAAATTCTTTTTGCATCTTTGCACCATTGTTTCCCGACACTCCAAGGGTCTCCTTCTTGTTTTGGGGGATTCAAATGTTACTTTGGATTCCGCATTGGATAGGCGCTGTGCACGGGGGGCGGCCCCTTCTCATGACTTGGTGCTGGAGGAACGTATGCGCTCTCTCCAGCGGACAGCGGGGCTGGTGGACGTCTGGAGGGAGCTTCACCCAACAGAACGCGACTTTACATTCTATTCCAGTCCTCATGATAGTTTTTGTAGAATTGATCATATATTTATGCAGGTTCAGCAGCTTCCCTTGGTCAGGCGGATAACTATTCCCTCCTCGCCTTGGTCGGATCATGATCCCTTGGTACTTCTCCTTGCCCTCTCTGGGTCAGAACGGCACCCTTTTCATTGGCGCATCAATGATTCTTTATTGACCACTCAGGCTACCTGCCAACAAATAGAATTTTTTTTACGAACATACTTCATGGAAAACGCAGGATCGGTCTCCTCGGCAGTGCCCCTATGGGAGGCGCATAAGGCCACGGTGCGGGGTCATGTTATACAGCTGGCGGCGGTCCGGGAGCGGGAGTGCCGACTTTTGGAGCTTCATTCTCTCCTGGCCTCTGCGGATGCGCGTTGGAAGTCATCTCCATCCGCGGCCCATAAACGCGCTCGGGACACTCTGGCGGCAGAGTTGGACCTACTTGCCTCTTCGGAGGCGGAACGGGCCCTGCGTTGGACCAAACACATTTTATTCCTGTGCTAATAAGCCGGGCCCAATGCTGGCCAGGAAACTCAATTCTGTGGGGAAACCCCATAAACCGATTCGACTGCGACTTCCTACAGGTGGCTATACTTCTAATCCCCAGCAGATTGTTTCCCGTTTCTCAGACTTCCTTTCGCGCCTCTACGCTAAACCAGATCCCTTCCCCGTGGCTCAAGCAGAGGCATTCTTTCAAGATCTCCGACTTCCTGGGTTATCCGAGGCAGCACAGGTGGCACTCAACGCTGGTGTCACTGTACCAGAAGTGCTCCAAGCCATCAAATCTTTACGGTCCACCGCGGCCCCAGGTCCCGACGGCTTTTCCGGTCTTTATTATAAGAAATTCTCAGCCTTGTTGGCCCCCTTTTTGGCTGACTATTTTAATGCGTTACGACAGGGCTCCTTGCCCTCTCCAGATGCGCTTAGAGCGCATATCGCCATGATTCCTAAGATGACCGATGATGTACAGGAACCGCAAGCATTCCGGCCTATTTCTCTTCTTAATGAAGACCTGAAGATATTGGGCAAGATCCTTAGTTTTCGCATCAATAAATATTTGCGTAGCCTGGTCCACAGGGACCAGGTAGGGTCCGTCCCCGGGAGGCAGGCGGGTGATAACGTTCGTAAGGTGGTCCATCTTATACATTTTCTGCAACAGCGGAAAATCCCGGGATTCTTACTGTCTTTAGACATATATAAAGCCTTTGATTCTCTATCCTGGGAATATCTGCGGTTTGTGCTGTCTCAGGGTTTTGGGGATTCTATTCTTTCTTGGAATCAGGCCTTGTATTCTTCTCCTTCGGCCTCCGTTAAATTCGCTGGGTATTTTTCAGATCCCTTTCCTATTGGGCGAGGGACGAGACAGGGTTGCCCCCTGTCCCCAGCGCTCTTTGTCCTGGTGCTTGAGCCGCTGGCTTTAGCGCTTCGGACCGGATTGCAATGTATCGGGGGTTCCTTACGCGGGACAGGAGTTCAAACTGAACCTTTTTGCGGACAATGCCCTCCTGACTCTTACTAACGCCCTGACGATGCTTCCTAATTTGCAACAGATTCTTGAGCGCTTCTCCTTGATTTCAGGTCTCCGTATCAACTTGGATAAGACTGTCGCCCTCAATATTACTTTGGCTTCAGATTTGGTTTTGCGTCTACAATTCCATTTCCCTTACAAATGGGCTTCCTCTTCTCTTGAATACTTAGGCATTCGCTTGACCCCCACTTATGACTCCTTGTTTGCTGCAAATTATTATCCATTGCTTAGCTCTCTATCCTCTCTTATGCATTCTTGGCAAATTCCGCACCTGTCTTGGATAGGATGGGTTAATTCGGTGAAAAAGACCATCTTGCCAAAATTGTTGTATTATTTTCGCACACTCCCAGTGCGGGTTCCCCCTCATTTTCTTCGGTTGCTTCAGGCAAAGTTAATGCGTTTTATCTGGGCCGATAAGCACCCCAGAGTATCCAAAAATACGCTTTTTGCCCATAGACTTCAGGGTGGTCTTGGGGTGCCTAATGTAACTAAGTATTATCAAGCGAGCCAGATTGCCCCGCTGTCTATGTTGCACGCCTCTTCCGACGTCCCCCTCTGGGTCCTGTTGGAACTGCCTAATTATGCCCCTATCGCACTGTTGACGCTTCTATGGCTTCCCCCTGCCCTGCGCCTTATGGTACTGAGTCCGATGTTACTTCATGGCCTACAAGTCTGGGACTCGGTACGTTATTCTGGTGGCCTGATGTCACCTTTTCTGCCTTTGCTCCCAATTATTAACAACCCTCTTTTCCCACCGGGTTTAGATCACCCAGGGGCGTTTTCTTGGTGAATGACTAATGGTTTTTCGCAGGTGCGACACTTTTTGATTTTTCGGTCCTTTCCCACCTGGAACTCTCATCGGGAATCCCGGAATATCCCCCCGGCGGAATTCTTTCGATATCTTCAATTGCGACACTGGCTGCTCTCGCTGCGGGGTACTTCTTCTTTCCCGTACCAGAAATCTGCCTTTGAACAGCTTTGCCAACAGGGTCCGGGCGCTCCGGGCCTTATAACCCTTCTTTATGCAGCTCTGAACAGACGCTCGTCGCATACTTCTCTTTCATATGTTGTTCAGTGGGAGCACGACCTGGGAGTGGCTGTGGATCCGGAGGACTGGAATAAGGCCTGGTCACTCATAGCTAAATGCTCATTTAATACGACCACACTGGAGGCAGCCTATAAGGTATTGTTTCGTTGGTACTGGGTTCCGGCTCGGTTGGCCCGGGCTAACCCTGCCTGTAGTGATCAATGTTTTCGGGGTTGTGGCCATCGTGGTGATGTATTGCATATCTGGTGGTCATGCCCGAGACTGTTTCATTTTTGGTCTCGTGTGTTTGGCCTCCTTTTCACCTTGTTCCTTCTCTCCATACGCCGGGATGCTCGGTATGCTTTGCTTCATTGCCCCATACCGGGCCTCTTGGCTCACCAGCAGAAGTTGGCTTCCTATCTGTTTTTATCCGCCACTAGAACAATTGCTCAGGCCTGGAAGAGTCCGTTTGTCCCTCTTCAGGGGGTGCGGGATCGTATGACCACTATGATGCTCAACGAACAGATGTCGAGTATTTGCAACGACTCCCAACGTAAATTTTTTAAAATATGGGAGCCATGGTTGCAATATGCCTTTCCCTCACTCCCCCCGGCTAGTCTGGGGATGTAATGGCGTTCGGTATTGGCGCTCTTGGACCCCTGCTCTTTGCCCCCCTTTTTTTTTTTTCTCTTTCTTCCTTTTTCTCTCTCTCTCTGTTTTTGGTGTGACTGGACAGCTGCATTTAGTTGTTATAGTCAGTTACATTAATGTTTTGTAACTTATGTGCCATTGATAGCCCCTGCGTGGGCGTACCTTTTGCCCTGTTGGCGTTAGAGCACTGTTTTTCCCTTTTTTATTTTGCATTTTGTTTATCTGTGCAATTGATAGCCCCTGCGTGGGCGTGTTTTATTGCCTCTGTTTTATACTGTTTAACCATTTCAATACCGTGCAATTTTACACCTTCCTGCCCAGGCCATTTTTCAGGTTTCAGCGCTCTCACACTTTGAATGACAATTGCGCGGTCATACAACACTGTACCCAAACTAAAATTTTATCATTTTCTTCACACAACTAGAGCTTTCTTTTGGTGGTATTTAATCACCGCTGGGGTTTTTATTTTTTGCTAAATTAACAAAAAAAGACCAAAAATTTTGAAAAAAAAACACATTTTTCTTTGTTTCTGTTATAAAAGTTTACAAATAAATAATTGTTCTTCATAAATTTAGGCCGAGATGTATTCTGCTACATGTCTTTGGTGAAAATAACCCAAATTAGGATGTATTTTTTAGTTTGTAGGAAAGTTATAGAGTTCACAAACTATGGGATAGATCTGAATATTGATCAATCCTGAAGTACTGACAGCCAATCTAATTTCTTGAGGTCCAAGAATGTCAGAACAGTACAGATATCCCACAAATGACCCCTTTTTGCAGAGTAGACAGTCCGACGTACTTCATAAGAGGCATGGCGAGTTTTTTGAAGTTGTAATTTTATGTCATAATGTTTCGGAAAATGAAAAAATTAAATAAATTATTTTCACTATTTTTTTTTTTTACATACTGTCACCAGTGCAGTACAGCGTCATCATATAACTGGCATGGCGGTTAACAGGGACACTGACTGGTGACAGTATGAAAAAAAAATAAATATATATATATATTTTTTTAATTTTTTTTTATTTTTTTAAGATTTTTTTTTCATATTTTACTATGACCAAAGTAGTACAATGTTACCATAGTAACACTGTACTACTTTGGGGAAGTGATCAGTATTTTTTTTTTTTTTTTACACAATTTGCTTATAGCAAAGAATTACTTTGCTATAAGCAAGCATTTACCTGAATGAAATCGATTCATTCAGCTTTTTTTTTTTTTTTTTTTGTGCTTAGCTGTGATTTGGTCACAGCTAATCACATGACATGTGCATGTGATTAGCTATGACCATTCACAGCTAGGCACTAGTATACAATGGATGGCATCATGAATGAAGCCATCCATTGTATACAACTGTCATGTGACCTGCTGTGATTGGTCACAGCAGGTCACATGGTACCAGCAACGGGAGCCGGTACTCGGATCTGTCATCGGCCGTGTCCGAGGTGCACGGCCCGTGACAGATCCCGCTGCTGCACCGCTCTGCATTACCGCAAACGGCGCATGTGCGGGAGCACGCCAAATGGCGTGCACCCGGAATGAAGAGGCACATCTGAAGCCGCCAAACGGCCATTGGCCGGGCGGCTAATGGTTAAAAGATTAATAAAAACCATTGAAATAGAAAAGAACAGTGGAATGCTTCATAGGAATCCTTGCTAGCTAGAATACACAGTGAGATGTTACATGGATACTGGATATAACAGCTATAGAGAGTGCAGACACCTCTACACAAGTCTGTACATGCCTCCAAGTATATCCCAGCATAACACTCATCAGTGTCAGGACAAATTATTGATGTGAATGTTTTACAACTGCAAGTTTATACACTGCATGTGTACACATTACAACACAACTCTTGTCTGTGAACTTATAAGAAAGAAAAAGAAAATATTCCTGCAGCCATTGCCTAGGAAACCTGAACTAACCCACAGGAAAAAGTTATACATTTCTCTGTAAACTTTCTATCAACCCCTCTCCGTGCTAACATGATGTTTCAGGAAAGTAATATACAGTCTGGGGAAACGAATACACAATCAAAATCAGAGCTTTATCCAGAGCAGGACTTAGATAAAAGAGAAAAAACGCTTAAGAAATTCAACCTGGAAACTGCAAGAAAATCTTAATGCTGACAAGTCAGAATTGCTGTCTAATATTAATGACTTATGGTCTAATACTAGTAAATGCATGTCTACTCTCTCCCAACAATCTCATGAGCCATTACAACTAGAGGGCGCTATCCAGCAATTGAATGTTGCTTATGAGAATTATCAAAGACTGTGTGCTAAATATATTGCTCTGTTAAAGCAGTACAACACTCAAGAGTCATTGAAAGAATTAAGGACTTTTGACAAGCTCAATCTTGAAAGACAATTTAGTGGTGCGAACAAAGACAAAATCAGAAATGAGAATAACACAGCTCCATGAATCCAGATCTTATCACTCTGCATCTACTAGACGCTCCTCAAGATCTTCCCAGTCCATACAATCAAGGTCCTTTACACTCAGTCAACAACTAATAAAGGCCCGTGCTGATGCTAAAACTTCTAAAATTCAGGCAGCTTTCGCCCAAAAGAAAGCAGAAATGGAGGCTCAGGCCACACAAATGGAGGCTCAGGCCGCACAAATGGAGGCTCAGGCCACACAAATGGAGGCTCAGGCCACACAAATGGAGGCTCGGGCCACACAAATGGAGGCTCGGGCCACACAAATGGAGGCTCGGGCCGCACATCAGAAAGCAGAGAAAGAAGCTGAAGCCACACGCCAAAAGGCAGAAATTGAAGTTTTGGAAAACCAATATGAGCATGCCACGGCAAGGTTAAGGGTCTTAGAACAAGCCGCTAGTGAAAACGAAAGCGACAACAGTTCCAGACACTCAGTTGTATCTTATGTCTCAGACTCTTCACACACCTCTCCAGAACGTCAACTCCCTGTCACAACAATCAAAGTACTCAATCAAAGTCTCTTCTCTGCACCTACTGTACCTCAAGACCATTTGCCGTTATGTCCTTTAACACATCAGACTGCAGCATCTCAGCTAGCCGCAGACACTGGTGCGTATTTAACAGATCGTCCATCATACTTTGGCACCAACAGAGTACCTCATAGCAAACGCACTACTCTACAAACCAACATACCAATGGACTCTAAGCCAGCTCTGGCATTGAATGCCTTAGCAGCAACATATGTTCCCAAGTCACTCCACGTACGTCCACCAACCGTCACAAACAACTCTGTTCCACCTGCAGTCATGCACCCAAAATCTGAAAACACGGACATGTCACAGTTTGCTAAATACATGCTCTGCAGAGAGCTTGTTAAGACAGGCCTCACCAAGTTTGATGACAAGCCTGAAAATTACAGAGGCTGGAAATCCACTTTTAAGGCCACAATGAGTGACCTAGACATCAATACCACAGAGGAATTAGATCTACTCTTCATATAGCTAGGTCCCCAGTCTACTGAACGCATCAAGAGACACAAAGCAGTTCATATTGACAACCCTGCTGCAGGCCTTAATGCTGCTTGGGGCAGACTTGAACATACCTTTGGCAGCCCAGAGGACATTGAAGATGCTTTATTCAAAAGGTTTCAAAGCTTCCCAAAGATTTTTGCTAACAACAATCTAAAGTTTCATAACTCAGCGATGTTCCATTAGAGCTTCAACTTGCTATGGCTGACATCAACTTACCTGGTCTCAGTTACCTTGACACCTCTCATGGCATCAAATCTATTATTCTCCAGCTATAGCATATGGAATTCAAGAAAGATGGGCAGCACTTGGATCAAAGTATAAGGAAGAACATAGAGTTGCCTTTTCTCCTTTTTCCTACTTCTGCGAGTTCATCAAAAGAATTGCAGACACTAAGAATGACCCAAGTTTCTCATATGGGGACTGCAACCTTCTCAGTACACTCTCTCTAAGACCTTCGAGCACGCGTATGTTGCACAGAGACCGTAGAGGTCCAGCATTAGTGAAAAGGACTAATGTTCTACCTCCACCTGCTACAGTTCTTGAAAAGACTGATCAAAACAAGAAAATTGAGGACCCAAATTGCCAATGTCCAATACATAACAAACCACATCCACTTAAGAAATGTATCGGCTTCAGAAAGAAAACCCTCCAAAAACGTAAGGAACTTTTGAAGAAATTTGGGGTTTGCTACAAATGCTGTGCCTCCACCGAACACTTTGCAAAGGACTGTAAAGCAATCATCAAATGTATAAAGTGTGACAGTGATGACCATGTGCAAGCTCTTTATCAATATTCGCACAAATCTACTATGCTCAAAAACAATCTTCCTAAGGCAAAGCAAGGTGGGGAGCGCCCAGATAAAGCAGCACCTACCACCCCAGTGTTCTCTACATGTACAGAGGTCTTTGGAGAAGGATTCTGCGACAAATCTTGTGCAAAGATATGCTTGGTCCGTGTATACCCCAAAGGTCAACCTGAAAAGGCCATAAGACTGTATACTACTCTGGATGATCAGAGTAACAGATCTCTTGCAAGAACACAGTTTTTTGAACTGTTGAACATAACTGGAGATGCTCTGCCTTATACTCTAAGCACTTGTTCCGGCACTACAGAAGTCTTAGGTAAGAGAGAACCAGTGGTCTTGTAGTTGCTCCTCTGAATGACAATGTGGAAATATCTTTGCCCACTATCACTGAGTGCAACCAGATTCCAAGCATCAAAGAGGAGATCCCTACTCCTTTTTTTTTTTCTTAGAATAGAAGAAGAACTATATAAACTGGAACAAATGCATAAAAAAGGAGGGGTATAGACAAATATCAGGAGATAATAATAAAAAGAGAGGAGTTGAAAGATCTGATGGAGCAGGACTCCAGGAGGATTTATAATAAAGTGGCCAAAGAAAGATATCAATGGGGAAACAGACCAGGAAAACACCTAATGAGAAGACTTAGGAATAAGAAATCTAGGAATTTTATAGAAAAGATCAGGGATGAGAAAGGGGAAACTATGTATAATACTTCAGATATTGCTAAGAGGTTTCATAATTTTTACAGTGAGCGGTGTGATGTAAGTGAGAGAAAACAGGAGGGAAACGAGGAGGAAAGGAAAGAAAGAAGAATTACTTGAAAGGAGTTGAGTTGCCCCAATTAGCACCAGAAAAACTAAAGTCTTTGGAAAGTCCTATTACCCCGGAAGAGATTGGTTTAGCCTTAAAAGATACGGCATTAGGTAAAGGTCCAGGACCTGACGGGTATACTGTAAGATACTTGAAAAAATGTAAAGCTCTTCTTATACCTAAATTATGTTGTTATATGAACGCAATAGGAGAGGGTTTGCAGATGAGGGAAGAATCCTTACAGGCACATATTGTTCTTATCTTGAAGGAGGGGAAAGATAGTTCGCAGTGTGCAAGTTTTAGGCCGATATCGTTATTGAACACGGATACTAAATTATATGCACAAATCTTGGCAACAAGGCTGAGGAGATCCCTACTCCTGAAGCTGCTTTTCACCATTCTCATTTAAAGCACATAGCCAACCAAATACCAGCCCTCGATGAAAGTGCCGATATCCTGCTGTTACTTGGTCAAGACATCCTAAGGGTACACAAAGTTTGTCATCAAATCAATGGTCCAGACAATGCACCATATGCTCAGCATCTGGATCTAGCATGGGTCATCATAGGCAATGTCTGCCTAGACAAGGACAGGAGGTCCTACTCAGTCTCTTCCTTGAAAACACATTTCCTGTCAAATGGACAAACAATTGTTCTGCACAGTGACCACATAAATATATTGTGAAAGAAAGACTGTTTGAAAAAGGTGCACAACAGCACATGATACAAGACAATAAGAAAGCTCTTAATCTCTAGGATGACAACATCGGCAACACAGTGTTCGAGTTAACCACTAAAGACAATGAGTTAGCAGCTACCATAGAAGACAAAGAATTCTTTAAAACCATGAGTAAAGAGTTCTACCAAGATGATTCCAACAGTTGGGTAGCACCTCTACCATTTCGTACCAAAAGAAAAAGACTACTAAACAGGGTACATGCACAATTACGGTTTGTTTCTCTAAATTGCAGTTTGAACCAGAAGCCTGAGATGAAAAAGCACTTTGTGGACTTTATGCAGAAGGTGTTTGAGAGAGATCATGCTGAGCCTGCACCTTCTCTTATGGAAGGAGAAGAATGTTGGTATCTACCATGCTTTGGTGTCTACCATCCTCGCAAGCCTGATCAGATTAGGGTGGTCTTTGACTCAAGCGCTCGTCATGAAGGTGTCTCCCTCAATGACAATCTTCTCACTGGGCCTAATCTCATCTCATAGGAGTCTTACTTTGCTTCAGACAAGAGCCAATTGCTGTTATGGCAGACATTCAGCAGATTTTCCACTGTTTCATCGTCCGTGAAGACTACAGAAACTTCCTCAGGTTCCGATGGTACGGCAGTAATGATGTCAACGATTAAGTCAAAGACTATCGAATGAAGGTACATGTTTTCGGTAACAGTCCTTTTCCTGCAGTAGCAATTTATGGACTGAGGAAAACCGCTCAAGAGGGTGAGAAAGAATTTGGATGTGATGCAAGACAGTTCGTCAAAAGGAATTTCTATGTAGATGATGGACTCAAATCTCTGCCCAATTAAGAAGAAGCTATTGACCTTCATACTAGAACCCAGAACACGCTTGCCACTGCAAACCTCAGACTTCACAAAATCATCTCTAACAGCGACAAGGTCATGATAGCCTTTCCTTCTGATGACCATGCTGTCAGTGTGAAGAAATTCCAACTAGGATCTGACCTGTTACACAATGCAGTCTTGGATTGCTTTGGAATGTTAAACAAGACACATTCACATTTCAAGCATCATCCTGTGACAAGCCCTTCACAAAGCGAGGAGTATTGTCTACAGTGAAAAGCATTTATGATCCATTAGGTTTCATTACACCTCTCACCATTCAGGGTAAGATACTGCTGAGACAACTTATTTCTGAAAGCTCAGACTGGGATACCCCCTTACCCAAAGAGAAACAACAAAAGGTGGGAATCCAGGAAACAGTCTTTCAAAGCATTAGAACAACTCCAGATACCACGCTCTTACACCCAAGCATCCTCAAAGAATGCCACCAGAAGAGAGATTCATGTCTTCTCTACACCTGAACAATGGCACTATGTTCCCACAAGTGTTAACCCTGCTGACCGCGGCAGTCGTGAAGTACCTACTACTGCATTTTGGGACACATCTTGGCTATATCCACCATGAAGGAAGGTTCTGCACAACTTTACTCCAGGCCTATAAAGGAAATAGTACTTCTTTTGCCCAAAGAGGAAGACAAGTCATCAACCTGATTTAAAGGGAGGTAAGAAGGAATCATGCATATTGCTGCCTTCCCCTCTGAATATGGATTTCCATGTCTCAGCCTGGACTTTCGAGACCAATATCTGCAAGTATTATGCTAAATGTTTGCATTGTTTTCCCTTGTTCTTCTCTTCCCTCTTGTTTTGCAGATGTTCCTGGAAAGAATCCTCATTGTTTATATTGGACTTGAACTAAAGTTTATTATAATAGAAAGAGATTTCGACGGAGAGTGTCATGTTTAACATGACTGTCATCTTGACTGTCATATGCCTTTAACAGTTTTCTATATCTTGTCTCTGCCCCTCCCTTTCCTTTGGTTTAGTTAATGTTGCATAGATAGCCCTCCCCTTTTCCCAGAGATGCATTGCACCTAGCCTTATGGCATGGAGCAGAAACATTATGTTCTTTTGACCTATGGAATTTCATTGTTGTAAGATTTTCTCAGTTTATGGAATAAACTTCACAAGATCTACAAGATGTCATTCTCATTGAGTCACTGACTGTGGTATCCAACAGAGGTTGAAGTTATTGCTATCTCATCACAACTGTAGGTTACAGATCACACAATCAATGCTTAGATTGCAGACACAGAACACTACTTATGCAACTTGGTGGGGCAATTTCGCACATAGTGCCCAGATTCTCCACAATGGAGGCAGAAGTTGTTATGGTGATGATGTTGGCGTTCTTCAGGTGTCAATGAGGTTCATAATAGCCCTAGTTGCATGGGTTCAGGTTCTTTAACTGAGGGTGTAGCAGAGTTGCTTGGCACCATGTTTGCGGGTGGTGGTGCCTTGGGTAGCATCCATATGGGGCAGCCTAGCTCGATAGATCTTTCTAAACTACACTCCCTGAGATGATGGTCGATCTGTATAGCAAGATTGAGGAGTTCTTCCAGTGTTTTGGGTACTCCCACACAGGCTAGTTCATCCTTGAGGGGCTAAGCAAGGCCTAAGCAGAACTGGTAACGTAGGGCAGCATCGCTCCATTTGGTATCGCCGCTCCAGCGCCAAAACTCAGTAACATAGTCCTCCACTGCCCTGCATCCCTGCTGGAGTGCATGAAGAGCAGCCTCTGCTGATGCGGATCCCTGGGGGTCATGGTGGAGCTGAGCCATGGAATCAAAAAAGATATTCAAGGAGGCTAATTTAGCATCCAACTTTTCCAGCAAGTGATGGGCCCATACGTGCGGTTCTCCCTAGAGCATAGATATCACAAACCCCACCTTAGTTGCTTCTAGTGAAAAGGTACGGAGTTGTAAAGTGAAATAAAGTTCACATGCATTGTGGAACGCCTGAAATTTGCTGTGATCACCAGAAAAGCTCTCCGATGTAGGGACCCTTGGTTCCGGGGTAGCATCATTACAGCAGGAATCATCATGGTTCCTGGAGCAGCAGCGGGGGCAGGTGCTGCTTCGGCACTAGCAGAAGATGTGGGTAAAGTCTGAAGGCGGTTCTCCAGTCGTGTGTATCCCTCTTGCAGATCCTTGACAGCCTGTGTTAGTGCCGAAATGTGATGACAGATTTTGTCTACAGGAGAGGCCCCTCTCTCAGGCTCCGACATGGCCTGCTGGTACTGTAACGTACCTAGTTGGGGAGCCTGACGTGGAGAGAGGGCGTCCTCCTACCACTCCCGCTCGGGACCCCTGATAGGGTAGACAGATGGTACTGAGCTAGGAGGGGCATGAGTGCCTGACGGGTCTGCGGTGACAGCTAACAGGTGATGACCCGGAAGATCAGGATGCAGGCCGGTTGTGGATACAGGTGAGCAGGTGCAGCAGCAGGAAGGTATAGCGGAGGTATGGACAACCGTGGCAGCTGGCAGCCAGAGATAGTCACAGGCAGGAGAGGTAGAAGCGTCAGACAAGCCGGGTCAGGATTAATCGGGCAGGTCAGGTACAGAGGAGCAGGCAAGCGGATAATCAAGGGATGAGCCAGGTCGGTGCAGGCGGTGTTCAATCGTAGTCAGGTCAAATCAGGTAGATAACAGGAATCAGGATACAAGCACAGAACGTAGTAGACCAGAAGGTACCATTCTAAGTGCAGCAGGGCTTTAAATAGCCCGCTGGTGCGAACTTGCATGCGCGTAACTAAGTGCGCATGTGCACCAGCATGTCTGATGGGTACCCGGAAATTGGCGCATAGATGTGCACCAACACAAAGCTTCCTTACCCTGACAGGGTGTGAGAGAGAGAGTGGGGTGAGAAAGGTGGGGGGAGGGGGAGGTAGAGAGGTGGAGGCAAAGGAAAGGGGAATGAGAGAGGGGTGGGGGAAAGAGAGGGAGTGAGAGGGGTGGGGGGTGGGAGTGAGGAAGGGGGGCAAGAGGGGTGAGAGAGAGAGGGGGGGGGTAGAGAGGTGGGAGCAAGGGAAAGGGTGTGAGAGAGGGGTGAGGGGAGAGAAAGGGGGGATGGGGTGAAAGAGTGAGGGGTGAGATAGGGGGGTTAGAGAGGTGGGGAGAGAGGGGGGTAGAAAGAGAGTGAGAGAGGGGGGTGTAGGGAGGTTAGAGAGAGAGGGTGATAGAGGGGGGAGTGAGAGAGAGAAGGGAGTAAGAGGGAGTAGAGAGAGAGAGGGATGGGAGGTGAGAGAGGTGGAGGGAGAAAGGGGAGTAGAAAAGGAGGGAGAATGGGGGGAGAGGGGTGTGAGAGAGAGAGAGAGGTGGGGGGTGAGAAAGAGGGGGGAAGGGGAGTGGGAGAAGGAGAGAAGAGAAGGGGGAAGAGGGGTGTAAAAGAGAGAGGTGGGGAGAGAGGGGGGAGAAAGGGGAAAGATAGGGGGTGAGAGGGGGGAGTGAGAGGGGTGAAAGAGGTAGGGAGTGAGAGGGGGAGTGAAAGGTGGGGGTGAGAGAGAGGGGGGGGAAGGGGGTGAGAGAGGTGAGGAGTGAGAGAGAGGGGGAGAGGGGGGTGAGAGAGGTGGGGAGTGAGAGGGGGGGAGAAAGGTGAGAGAGAGAGGGGTAGGGGTGAGAGAGAGGTGGAGGAAAAAGGGCAGTTGAAGGGGGGTGTGAGAGAGAGAGAGGTGGAGGGTAAGAGAGAGAGAGAACAGTGAGAGAGAGGGGGGGAGAGAGGTGGGGGGGAGATAAAAGGGAGTTGTAGAGGGGAGAGGGATGAGAGAGAGAGGGGTGGGATGTGAGAGAGAGAGAGAACAGTGAGAGAGAGAGGTGTGGGGGAGAGGGGGTGAGAGAGAGGTGGGGGGATAAGGAGGGGAGAGGGGTCTGAGAGAGAGACCCCTAGCCCTGTCTGCAGTTCCTCCTGTGCCTTCCTGTCCCAGTCCCTATCTGCCAGTAGGTGTGTGATGCTCAGTACCTAACAGCAGCGAGCTGCATCCGTTCTCATTCTGGGTGATCTGCTCGTTCATCTGCTCTGTGGTCCCTAGCTATCTGCGCTCCCGAAGAACGGAGGTATACCGCTCAGGCAAACAATCCAGATCAATCCACGACAGGTGCAGGCTCTGGCTCGCCACCACACACAATGCAACAGGAAGAACGGTCAGCTTCACACTGGAGGATTGATTAATATAGTGTATATTTTATGATCCATAGGACACACAAAACATCAGGACATGAATACAGGACCTGTCAACGTGTTTCACATGATCTTGTGCTTAATCATAACAAAGAAAACAACAAAAGTGCTGTATTATATAGGAGTTAGGTAATAAAGAACACTTGTCCTAATCAGCACTCCTGAATCCTAAAGGATACTCCTACTAGAACATTGTAACAAAACATATAAAACCATTGTATCAAAAACAATGATATCAGAAAACAACAAGGAAGGAAGAAAAGAAAAAGGAAAACAAAGTTTTTTTCCACCTGTCCTTGCCCCCTGGGCCCCTAATCAGCCTGTCCTCCAGTTGTTGGAGTCGTGAGCCAGGAGGTTAGAGGAGTCCATGCTCTGGGAGGCGCCGCTGTCAGGGATGCTGCGCCCACTGCTGCTCGGTGTCAGTGGAAGTCTTCCCGCTCATAGACTCTCAATCCTAGCTGCTCTCAATGCTTGCCTTCCCCCTGTTCCTGTCGCCACTGGGACCCTCCAAAACAAAAGATGCAAGGGGCAGCTGCTTTGGGCCCCACAACAATGCCTGGGCCAGCTGCCCCTTTTGCCCTGCATTAAAGATGGCCCTGGAGCCAATCATATCAACAGTCACCCCGAGATCGACAAAGTGTATTGTCATTGAAATGCAAAAATCACATTATATTCTCATATCTATGCTTGGCCATGGCAGCAGAGAACACAGGCATATGATGAATCAGGTCTGATTCATCATTTGCAGGTCATTCTTTTTTTTGTAATACCCATTTTGAGGGGTAGGCCCCCAAAAAATGTACTCTTGGAAACAGGTCCAGACTGGGACAAAAATTAGGCCCAGGCATTTTGGACTGAGCAGCCCAAAGCCCAGGGAGCCCATGGTAAAACGCCAGGGCCCGGTTGCAAGAGCGACCTTTGTGACCCTGGTAGTTTTGTCACTAGTGTCAGAAAGGAAGGAAGGAGGGAAGGAAGGAAGGAGGGAAGGAAAGGAGGGAAGGAAAGAAGGAAAGAAGGAGGGAAGGAAGGAAAGAAGGAGGGAAGGAAGGAAAGAAGGAAGGAAAGAAGGAGGGAAGGAAGGAAAGAAGGAAGGAAAGAAGGAGGGAAGGAAGGAAGGAAGGAAAGAAAGAAGGAAAGAAAGAAGGAAAGAAGGAGGGAAGGAAGGAAAGAAGGAGGGAAGGAAGGAAGGAAGGAAGGAAGGAAGGAAGGAAGGAAAGAAGGAAGAAAAGAAAGAAAGAAAGAAAAAATAAGGAAGGAAAGAGGGAAACAGGAGACAGAGGGAGAGAGAGAGAGAAAGAAAGAGAAGTATAGAAAGGACGGGGGGAAAGAGGGAAATAATGAAAGAGGGAAAGAAGGAAGGAGGGAAAGAATGAAAGAGGGAAAGAAAAAGTAGGGAAAGAAAAAAGGAGGGAAAGAAGGAAGGAAGGAAGGAGGGAAACAGAGAGAGAAAAAGAATAAGAGAAAGGAGAGAAACAGGAGACAGAGAGAGAGGGAAGGAAAGAAAGAAAAGGAGAGAAACTGGAGACACAGAGAGAGAGAAACAAAGAGAAGTATATAAAGAAAGGAAGGAGGGAAAGAAGGGAAATAATAAAATAGGGAAAGAAGGAAGGAGGGGAAGAAGGAGGGAAATACAGGATGAAAAGTGGGAAAAAGGAGGGAAAGAAGGAAGGAGGGAAAAAGGAAGGAAGGAGAGAAACAGGAGACAGAGAGAGAGAATGAAAGATAAAGAAAGAGAAACAGGAGACAGAGAGAGAGAGATAGAGAGACAAAGAAAGAGAAAGAAAAGAGAGAAACAAAAGGAATAGAGAAAGAAAGAAGGGTGTGGCTTGGACACCGACAGAGATGGCAGCCTAATCCACTCGCTCTGACACACAGAGGTCTGCTGATACTCCTGCACAGGACAACCAATGCTCAGATCATGGGAAAATCAGAGCGCAATTCATCTGCCCCTCGGTCCCGCTCTCTGCGGGACACCCAGATCAGCCACCATATACCCGAACTCTTTCGGACACAACCGAGGGAAGCATCAGCCTCAGCACCATGCACGGACCAGGCCGCGAGACCTGCACGGAGCCCGCCTGGAGCTCCCTCTATGCTGACTGAGACGGCAACATCAGCTCCTGCCAGCAAAACTCTCTCCATGACTGATTTAAGAGAGGTGGCGGTGGACATTAAAGAAACACTATCAGCTGCCATATCTGATCTTAAACTTAATATGCAAGCAGTGACCATGAGGATGGAGGAGGTGGAAGAACTTCAGCCTGCCATGAAGCTGCGCTACATGAGGTAAGGGGCACTGCTGAGGCCCATACTGCTCATATTCGTGAACTTCATAGACATTTGGAGGACTCAGATAACAGGGGCAGACACAACAATCTGAGGATCAGAGGTGTTCCAGAAACAGTTGAACCAGGCCAGCTTCCCCATGTGATTTTAGTGATACTGAATGACCACTTAGGTCCCCTGACACTCCGGTTGAAATTGAACGCCTACACAGGGCGCTTCGCCCCAGAAGCAGATATACGGATCCTCCTAGGGATGTAATATGTTGCATTACCAGCTTTCGTGTGAAGGAGGAGATCCTACGGCGGGCGAGGAATAGAAGCCACATCACTTATCATAGGGCTGAAATTACACTTTTTCAGGATCTATCCCATATAACTTTACAGCATAGGCAAGATCTCAGCCCCCTACTTGAGCTCCTTCGATCCAGAGCAATTGCATACAGGTGGAAGTTCCCATTTTGCCTTACTGCTACCCACTTGGGTCATACAGCAATGCTGCTGAAGACCTGCGACTGTTCTGTGACATTGTAGATATACCGGTAGTGGCACTGCCGGACTGGTATAATGCTCTCCGCCTGCCATCTTTACCTGAAGGGGAACCTGTAGCAAACGTGCACACAGAGATGGACGCGGTCATCCATTTTGCTCCAAACCCTCCATCTTGTATCTCTCTCTCCCTACTCCAAATCCCTCCTCCCTCTCTGTTGAGTGACACGTGGTCCCTGGATGCTGAGTTCAAATAGCATCAGGCCCCAACTGGAGAGCTGCATGGTTATAAACCCCAATTAGCCTGGCCCCAGTAGGTCTGTGAGACTCTTGCTTGGAAAAGGATCGTAAAACCATAAACCAGTCCTTCACTGAGCTTCAAAGACATTCCAGCTAGCTGTAAAACAGACTCACATTTAAAAAATCCCCTTTTCCATATCATTTTCTATCTGGAGATATGGAAGACTTACAAGGAAGCCAGGCATATATTCAGATCGGTCACTTTAATACAAGTCGTCTGACACCTTACACCCCCTAGTTGGAATCTACAGGAGAGCCGAAAACAATATCTCCTTAACAGTCCCAAACAGGTATGTCATATTTAATATCTAGACGTTCAGCAGGTGCTTCTGCATATTAATCCACTAGTGGCTAGGCTGCTACATGCACAAAGGGTAAGTAATGGATCATGATATAAACTGAGAGGGATTTTTGTTCTAGCTTGGGTCTCCGCCTGCAACGCCCTCCTCAAGTGAGGCGAGTGGTTCTCTGCTTCAGGGAGACACCCTGCTGAGTTCCTAGAAAAGCTGTTATGCTTGGAGCAGAGGGTTAAATTGAGTAGGTTGTGTTGAAGTTGAAGAATCCTCCCTTTTAACACTGGAACTAACTTTGGGAGATAAGGGACCCTTTTGCTCTGAAACTTGAAAGCTGCTTAACCCAGGACTTTTTGTAAGTACTTTACCTCTCTAAATTCCTGTTATCTCTTTTCTGTGTTATTGTTCTCTGTATATTTTATATATATATATATATATATATATATATATATATATATATATACACACACACACAGTATATATATTGGCTACATCATTTTCTGTAAATATTGTTATTGCACCCTTTTGACCTTTTTAGTAATAAATCTTATCTGAAAAATGTTGAACTGTTTCTAAAGCTCTTTAACCTCCTTGGCGGTATGATTCTTTCCGATTTTTTGTGCTGAAAGCGGTACCATTTTTTTGCATGAAAATATGTAGTTTTTTATTGTAGGCTGTAATTTTTAGGAATAACTCACTGAAATCTGTACGAACAAGAGTCTAGTAAACATTCCGGATATGATAAAACTTGAAACACTAAATCATAAATTATAATTTAATAAATAATCATAAAAAATAATAATATAATAATAAATTTAATTCAATTATATAATCAAACCAAAAACACTGAAATTTGAAATACAGAGGCAAATTCGCACATCGCTGAGCAAAGTCGCAAAATCGTTTTCAGTGTCTGATGACGAATTTCCCCACAAATCATTATCACTCAATTCTGCAAGTGGTTCTAATTTACTATTGCTGTTCTAAAACCACTTTTCACGTAAAGGGACGCTTTTTGGACGCCATGGACTTTTCTAAGTTTCCAGGCAGAAAGAACAGTCAAAATGCAGGCAGGGAACAGGACAAAGCAGTAGGGACAAAATATATGTGAAATGCATTGAAACAGCAATGACAGCAAAAATGAAATTTTTTAAAAATTTCAAATTTCCCGCCGGTTTCGGCGCCCGTACGTCCTGACGTCACAGGGACCGGAACACGGAAGCCGGATGCCGGCATCGACCAGAGGAGATGGCCGGGGACGCTGCAGGGGACACATCGCGAAGGACAAGGTAAATGCTGCAGGGACTCCCTGAGCAACGCCGCATGGTAAGCCCGAGTGTAGCTCGGGGTTACCGCTCTTGGTATTGAAATTTTACCACGAGCTACACTCGGGAAAACCGCTAAGGAGGTTAATGCAAAATAAGAACCCCTGTCGCTGAAGATCGCTAATGTGTGTTTTAAACGTCTGCATACATCTGTCTGCGTTGACATTGTGTATACAAATGATTATGCAAACATCATAGTGTTATTGCTAATATTGCCATTCTCTGTACAAAAAGGAGGTGGCGACAGTGTGAAGGGTTAATTGCGTAATTAACCTGATCCAGTAACAATCGCTCCCAGGCTGCAGGTACACATATTGTGGTCCATTAGCTGGAAAATCTTTGTGCAGGGTGCAGCTGGGTGTGGCATCGTTACGCACGTGACAGTGCCATTTTAGATTGGCTAGTCCTTCGGTCATGAGATTGGTGAGTAGGGCTGGGGTCTGACTCCACGATCATCACAGAACACATGGAGCTGCAGTTCCAGAATTGACCCACGACAGCCAGACGCCCTAGATCTCCGTGTCAAGAATCACCAGCACCTGCAAATTGGCGCTTCTCACATGAAGGCAGCCAACCAGCTTCCCGTGCACATCATAAAGCCCGATATGATTAATGCCAACACGGAGGCCTGTGGCCCCCTGATCTCTCCACAAAGAAACGGTCTCTTATTATAATTGGCTAGATCCAATCTACAGCAAATTTTTTTTTTTTTTTTTGAGATGTGAACTCCCTAGTCTCAGGAAGGGAGACTCCTGTGATTTTGCTATCTTACTTATTAGTAATTATCTGACTTGGGACAGTGAAATCCCACAATACTTTTGATACCATGTGTAGACCCCACCTTCCTCGGTATATGACAACCTGAAGTTTGAGTGCTCACCACTAGTACCTAGAGGTCGTAGGCCATTATCACACAAACCTGTGAGAAGGTTTGTATATCACCAGTGTATTGATCATTTTGATGTCTCATTACTGAGATAGTGATTTCCCTTCACACATGTGCCTTATGAATGAGGTCCGCCTCTCTGGCGATGATTGTATGGAACCACCAGGTATATTGTCAGTTAATGCTTAACTGGTATAGTGACCGCAGTTTTCAGGATTGCTTCATCTTCCACAACCTGACTCCCTTCCAGGGGGAATAAAGTTTTTGAGCCATATACTAGGTCGTACAGGTTGTCCATGTATGGTTTATGTTCCTATTTGATTGTTTGCTTTTTTCCCCGTCTAGTCTTTGCCCATTTGGAAGTATGATCCTCAATATAGCACTCTTACGAATCCTCTATTGTAAATCCGCTTAGATATATGCCTTAGCTAGTGCACTAACCCACTTAACTCTTATGACAGTAAATCTCATTGAGGTACACTAACCTTTAGAATAGCTGAAGTTACATCCATACACAAGTGGGTTGTTTCTCCACCAGCTCTGCGGAAGATATGAACATATTGTTATCCGGAGTAGTGCACCCGGCCTTGTCTTAGCGGACCTCAAATACTTTAAAAGCACCGTTATAAGTGCTGCTGATGAAGGTTACATCACTCATGTATTGTGATGGATATATCATCATGCCTATAGGCTCCTATGTGTATACAGCTCAGGCTATGTTTGGAAATGTGCACCATTGGAGATGCCCCTCGGGTAGAACGGTGAGATAGGCAATCTGACCAAGTTGTATAGGTATTTTAAGAGCATCACTGTGCTATTACATCCGAGGCCTACCTTTGTGTTCACTATTAGCGGGAATCTTACTATTGACTTGGTCTCACAGGCAGCCATAGTATCTTGCAATAGTCTAGCTTTTGATACAGTCAACAGATAGTTGGATTAGATCTCAGCTACCAGACTTCTTATGATGACAATGAGACAGGTAGGCCCTGATTTACTAATGTGCCTAGACACATTTCCGTGGGATAAAGTCTACTTTTCAATAGAGTTTGTCTACTTTTAGACGGCAAAGACATCTACTAAAGAAAGAGTCTAACAAGTAGACTCGAAAGCAAATTTACTAACTAGGCACAATCCAGGAATCAGTCTAAGAAAGCAGACGTGCTAGAAATCACCGCAGAAACATGTTCACATTGAAATTTGCTTTCCCAAATATCTGGACTTCACTTTAAACAATATCTTACATTTCAAAAAAATGTTTCAATGGGTAAAAAATTGTTTTTTTGATGTTACATGGGGTGGGGTCACATGCGTGATGTCCCCGGGTGGCCCTGCCCCTTACATATTTAACCATTTGCCGCCCACCCTATGGCCGAATGGCAGCCGGCAAATGTCATCAGCATTCCGGGTGGACGCCATATGGCATCCTCCCGCACATGCACAGATTGCGCTCCTGCAGAGCCACGCAGCTGCGCGATCTGTCACCGGCCGTGCACCTCGGACACGGCCGATGACAGATCTGAGTATCGGCCCCAGTTGCCAGTGCCATGTGACCTGCTGTGACCAATCACATCAGGTCACGTGACAGTTGTATACAATGGATGGCTTCATTCATGCCATCCATTGTATACTAGTGTCTAGCTGTGAATGGTCACAGCTAATCACATGCACATGTCATGTGATTAGCTGTGGCCAAATCACAGCTAAGCACAAAAAAAAAAAAAAAAGAAAAAACCCTGAATGAATCGATGTCATTCAGGTAAATGCTTGCTTATAGCAAAGTAATTCTTTGCTATAAGCAAATTGTGTAAAAAAATAAAATAAAATACTGATCACTTCCCCAAAGTAGTACAATGTTACTATGGTAACATTGTACTACATTGGTCATAGTGAAATATGAAAAAAAAATCTTACAAAAAAGAAAAAAAATTGAATAAAAAATAAAAAAAATAAAAAAAAATATTTTTTTTTTTCATACTATCATCAGTCAGTGTCCCTGATCACCGCCATGCCAGTTATATGATGATGCTGTACTGCACTGGTGACAATATGTAAAAAAAAAAATAGTGAAACTAATTTTTTTAATTTTCCGAAAAATTATGACAAAAAAAATACAACTTCAAAAAACTCGCCATGCCTCTTATGAAGTATGTCGGACTGTCTACTTTGCAAAAAGGGGTCATTTGGGGGATATCTGTACTGTTCTGACATTCTTGGACCTCAAGAAATTAGATTGGCCGTCAGTACTTCAGAATTGATCAATATTCAGATCTATACCATAGTTTGTGAACTCTATAACTTTCCTACAAACTAAAAAATACATCCTAATTTGGGTTATTTTCACCAAAGACATGTAGCAAAATACATCTTGGCCTAAATTTATGAAGAACAATTATTTATTTGCAAACTTTTATAACAGAAACAAAGAAAAACGTGTGTTTTTTTCAAAATTTTTGGTCTTTTTTTGTTAATTTAGCAAAAAATAAAAACCCCAGCAGTGATTAAATACCACCAAAAGAAAGCTCTAGTTGTGTGAAGAAAATGAGAAAATATTAATTTGGGTACAATGTTGTATGACCGCGCAATTGTCATTCAAAGTGTGAGAGCGCTGAAACCTGAAAACTGGCCTGGGCAGGAAGGTGTAAAATTGCCCGGTATTGAATTGGTTAAGAGCAGTCAACCCAACCAACAGCAGAGTGCTGGATGCCATTGTCGAGAACGGAACTTTTTTTTTTTTTTCAGGTCACCGGCAGCTTACATCGTGATTGATTTTGGATCTACTTCGGGGGACATTCTTTTAGATTTTTCTTGTGTTAAAGGACTTGTCAAAGACTGTGTCCTGACTTTTTGTACACTACACTTTTTGTTTTTTTGTGAATGAGTAGCGGTACCATGTATCCCATACTCATTTAACAAGGAGGCCAGGATCTGGGGGCCTCCTTGTTAAAGGGGGCTTCCATATTCCGATAAGCCCCCCACCCGCAGACCCCCACAACCACCGGCCAGGGTTGTGGGGAAGAGGCCCTTGTCCCCATCAACATGGGGACAAGTTGCTTTGGGGGGGAGCCCCCCCTGCCCCATAGCACCATGTTGAGGGCATGTGGCTTGGTATGGTTCAGGAGGGGGGGCGCTTGATCGCCCCCCCTTTCCTGACCTTCTGGGCCCCCCATTAGGGGCAGCCTCCGGATGCCCACTAGGGCTCCTTTCTCAGGGTGAAGACGGAGATAGGCTTGAACTATCCGTGGGGCATGGACATTAGTGGATGGTTTCCAGGAATTATCCTCTGGTCCATAACCCTTCCATTTGATGAGGAACTGGGTCTGTCTGCCCCTTTTCCGACAATTCAAGATAGCCTCAACCTCATACTTTTCATTTCCCTCAACCAGTAGTGGAGCAGGCGCCTCCGAATCTCGATTGGGAAACCCACTTGGGATATGCAGTTTTAACAAGGAGCAGTGGAACACCGGATGAATCTTTGTGTTAGCAGGTAGTTCCAATTCAAAAGCCACAGGGTTAATCTTTTTCTTGATAGTAAATGGTCCCAGGTATCTTGGACCAAGCTTTCTTGATGGACAACTTAATTTTAGATTTGCCGGGGATAACCAAACTTTATCCCCTTGTTTCAGTTTTAAGTTGCCCCTTTTCCTTCTGTCAAAAAGTTTTGTTACTCGCCTGAGCCTCGGAAATCGTTTTCTGCAATACTTCGCCGTTCCTCCTGAGGAACTCTATCCTTTCTTGTACTGCTGGGACAGCGAGTTCCACTGGTATTTCCAGAAGAAAAGAGGGATGATATCCATAGTTAGAGTAAAAGGGGGATTGCTTGGTAGCCGAATGAATGGAATTATTGTACGCAAACTCTGCTAATGGAAGGAGAGATACCCAGTCATCCTGTGAATATGAGGAGAAGCATCGGAGGTATTGCTCCAGAGTTTGGTTCATTCTTTCCGTTTGTCCATTAGTTTGTGGGTGATAAGCAGAGGAAAAGCGTAACTCTATCTCTAATGCCTCACACAGAGCTTTCCAAAACTTGAAAGCAAATTGCACTCCTTGGTCAGATACAATATTAATAGGAACGCCATGTAGTCTTACGATCTCTTTGATAAAAGCGGAGGCAGTTTCCGTGAATGAAGTGAGCCATTTTTGACAGGCGGTCAACCACTACAAAAATAGTGGTGAATCCCTCCGATGGGGGAAGTTCCACAATAAAGTCCATGGAGATCATACTCCAAAGTTTTTCTGGTACGGGCAAAGATTCCAACAGGCCCCATGTCTTGGCTTTGTCAGACTTCTTCCTAAGGCAGACTGTACAAGATCTCGCATAATCCTGGCAATCCTTTATTGCGTTTGGCCACCAGAAGGAGCGAGGGATCAAATTTGAAGTCTTATGAATCCCTAAGTGACCTGCTAAGGGATGATTGTGACATCTTTTGAGGATAAGAGTCCTGAGTTCTTTGGGCACAAAGATTTGTTCCTTGTGGAAATACAGACCGTCCTTTAACTGCAGATGCATATCTATGGGGGGTGGATGATTATCCACCACTTCTCTTATTTGTGTTACGAGGTCTGTCTGGAGAAGTAAGAAATTCTTGGCTGGCAAAATCGTGTCAGGTTCAGAGTGTACAATTGGGTCGGGAAACATACGGGAGTGTGCGTCAGGTTTACCATTTTTTGATCCAGGATGGTATGTCAAATGGAAGACAGAGCGGGAGAAAAATAGTGCCCATCTTGCTTGTCGTGGCCTGAGGCATTTTGCCGATTTCAGGTACTCAAGGTTTTTATGATCTGTGAAGATGAGAATAGGGTGGGATGCTCCCTCCAGTAAGTAGCGCCATTCTTCCAATGCTGCCTTGATGGCTAGTAACTCTCTGTCTCCCACATCATAATTTCTTTCAGAGACATTTAATTTCCTGGAGAAAAATGCAACAGGGTGCACAAGGGATTTGAGTCCCTGTCTTTGTGACAAGATGGCTCCTACAGCATTCTCTGAAGCGTCTACTTCAAGGACAAAGGCTAGAGCAGGGTCTGGATGCTTCAGGATAGGTGCGGAGGTGAACGGGGTCTTTAATTGCTCAAAGGCTGCTTGGGCCTCAGGAGTCCACTTGAAGGGAATATGCTGCCTGGTGAGCTGTGTCTTCTCATCCTGTCTTTCCTGAATCTGACGGTCAATGTGGATCGTCAGGTCTATCAGGTTCTCCAACCTGGTTGGTACCCCCACTCGGGCAAGCTTATCCTTCAGGGTGTCAGAAAGACCAAGACGGAACTGATAGCGGAGAGCAGACTCGTTCCACTGAGTATCAGAACTCCAGATGTGGTAATCAGTGACACATTCTTCCACAGGCCTTTGGCCTTGCTATAGCTTACTAAGCATAGATTCAGCAGTTTGCTGCAGGAAAGGATCAGCATAGATTTGTGCCATTACTGTGAAAAACAAGTCCACTGAAGTTAGGGCCGGATCATGTTGTTCACGAAGGTGATATGCCCAGGATTAAGGTTCATTCCTAAGAAGTGTGATGATAAATCCCACCTTAGTATTTGGTGATGAAAAGGTCCTTGGAAGCAGGGAAAAATATAACTCACAGGAGTTACGAAAAGTTCTGAACTTCCTGCGGTCTCCTGTAAAAAACTCAGGCGTAGGCACCCGTGGTTCCGATAGGGCAGGAGTTCCAAAGATCATACTGGGCTCTGTTTGAGTGGTTGCATCTAAGGCTGCCGTGAGATCCGTGTCTGTGAGGACATTAGAGTCGGTTAGCAGTTTACTCTCCAGATTCTCAAAGTTTATCTGCAAGTCTTGCACCAAGTTAAACAAGGTAGCTACTGATTGACAAATGTCCCACAGTGGAGAGGCCTCCCTTTCAGACTCCATCATTGGCTGACTGGTACTGTCATGTACCTGATGGGAGACTGAATTGATGAGGTCGGCCTCACTTGTGTCACTAGCCCTGACCCCGCTGATGTTGGAACAGAGGGAGTCTAGGGACCAGGGGGACAAGAGCGTTAGTGGTTGTTGTTTTGCAGCTCTTGCAGATGATGACCTTGGAAGGCGGATGATCCTCAGATTTGGACACTGTAGTAATAGGCAGAGCAAGTTTTGTGGATTTCCAGGCGTGCAGCAGAGCAAGGTAGGTAGTGAGGACAAGAGACTGGAGCAGAGTCATGGGATAGCCAGGGTCATCAACAGTCAGGCAGCGCGGTACAAAATCAGAAGGAAAAGCCAAAGTCAGGAGCAGAGTCGAAGTCAGGAACCAGTATCAGGAGAGTAATCAAAGTTGGCTCAGGAACAAGCCGGGTTGGTAACGGAGGAATCGTACAGAAACAAGCAGGACACAGGGGGAGCTGA
This sequence comes from Staurois parvus, assembly GCF_062004578.1. Classification (NCBI taxonomy): domain Eukaryota; kingdom Metazoa; phylum Chordata; class Amphibia; order Anura; family Ranidae; genus Staurois; species Staurois parvus. The sequence continues at coordinate 1,845,116 of NW_028318100.1, forward strand.
AGACCAGTCAGAACTGAACATGAGCAGAGGCACTCCTTAAATGGTCCGTCTGGCGCCAATCTTCGCCCTGCGTGTGCGCGATCGTGCATTCCTGCAACCGGCAATTCTTCTGCGGTAATTCCTATCCACATTCGCATTCCCGATCGGGATTCTTCTTGCCGGAAATCCCTTACAGGTCCCCCCAAAATCATACCAGACCCTTATCCGAGCATGCAGCCCGGCAGGTCAGGAAAAGGGGGGGACAAGTGAGCGCCCCCCCTCCTGAACCATACCAGGCCACATGCCCTCAACATGGGGGGGTGCATTGGGGCAGGGGGGCTCCCCCCCAAAGCGCCTTGTCCCCATGTTGATGGGGACAAGGGCGTCTTCCCCACAACCTGTGGTTGTGGGGGTCTGCGGGCAGGGGGCTTATCGGAATCTGGAAACCCCCTTTAACAAGGGGGCCCCCAGATCTTGCCCCCCCACGTGAATGCGTATGGGGTACATGGTGCCGCTACTCATTCACAAAAAACAAAAAGTGTAGTGTAAACAAAGACAGAACACGGTCTTTGACAAGTCCTTTAATAAAAAAAAATCTAAAAGAAAGTCCCTGAAGTAGATCCAACGTCAATCACAATGTAAGCAGCTGGCGACCCCCGAAAAAAAAAGGTTTCGTTCCCAACTACGGCATCCAGCCCTCTGCTGTGAGCTGGGTTGACAGCTCTTAAATATGTAAGGGTTGGGGCTACCCGGGGACATCATCCGAGTGATCCCGCTTCATGTGATATCATTGATGTCACATGGGGTAGGGTCACATGCGTGATGTCCCCAGGTGGCCCCGCCCCTTACATATTTAAGAACTGTCAAACCACCAGAGCTGTCACACCGTAGGAGCCAGCTCGGGTTGCCGGCGGCTTACATCGTGATTGACGTTGGATCTACTTCGGGGGACATTCTTTTAGATTTTTCTTTTAATAAAGGGCTTGTCAAAGACTGTCTCCTGTATTTTTTATATTACACTTTTTTTTTGTGAATGAGTAGTGGTACCATGTACCCCATACTTATTCACATGGGGGGAGGGATCAGGGGGCCCCCTTGTTAAAGGGGGCTTCCAGATTCCTTCCGATAAGCCCCCTGTCCGCAGACTCCCACAACCACCGGCCAGGGTTGTGGGGAAGAGACCCTTGTCCCCATCAACATGGGGACAAGGTGCTTTGGGGGGGGGAGAGCCCCCCTGCCCCAAAGCACCCCCCATGTTTAGGGCATGTGGCCTGGTATGGTTCAGGAGGGGGGGCGCTTGCTCGCCCCCCCTTTCCTGATCTGCCGGACTGCATGCTTGGATGAGGGTCTGGTATGGATTTGGGGGGAACACACACCATTTTTTTTATTTTGGGGTGGGGCTTCCCCTCAAGATCTATATCAGACCCAAAGGGCTTGGTATGAATGGGAGGGGGAACCCCACGCCTTTTTTTATTTATTATGGTGCTGGTTTTTAAATGTAATTCTGGCTTTTTTTTCTTCACTACAGCTCAGAAATTCAGTTGTCACTTTCCCCCCGCTAAAAGAAAATGTTTTCTTTGAGTTTATTTGTCTAAAGGAAACAATGTTTACTTTTAGTTTATTAAAAGATACAAAGTTTCCTGTAACTCCGGTGAAAGTGATAGCTAAGCTTGTGAACTATAGTGAAGAAAAAAAAAGGCTGGTATTTGCATTTAAAAATAAACACCGACATACACTTCATATTGCGAAAAAAATTATGAACAAATTTGTAAACTGAGGCATTATTTTCATTGGATTTTCATTCATAAACCGAAAATTACGTTAACCGAGACGTTGGTAAACCGAAGTACGCTTGTATTAGTATTGCAATCCTTTGTATTGGGATACATAGAGCCAACATACATCTGAATTGGCAACATAGCTCATTTGTGTCACATTTGAGATATCTGGCTAGTTACACTGACCTTGTCCAGGGACTTAGGGTTGATTCACACCACAGAAATACAGGCTGGATTAGTGTCACAGCTCCGTGGATAAGTGGTTAGCACTATTGCCTCACAGCACTAGGGTCATAGGTTTGAATCCCAACGATGCCAATGTTGCATGTTCTTCCTGGGTGGCTGCCCTAAAATAGATGTGCTAGCAGCATCTTTGCTTTCTATTTAAATGATCACTAGAATGTGAATAAGAATGAGGCCTTGTCTGTTCAAACACCTTCAAAGCTGCACCTTATGTGAATGTCAAATGATGGGGTGAGATAAGGGCCTGGACTAATGATTGATTTGATAATGCTGATTTGCACTTCGTCCCCTTTTGGGAAGGGTTTGTCAAGCGAAGAGCTGAGAGAGAGAGAGAGAAAAGGATTTAAAAAAATAAAATAAATAATGGCATGGAGTTCCCCCCAAATCCATAACAGACCCTTATCTGAGCATGCAGATGCTGCAAGCCTTCAAATATTTATTTCCTTTGTTGAATTGCCTGCTTGGTTCACACTAGATGGAATTTAAAATTGCGCTTTTTGTTGGCAATTTCACCGTGTTTTCTGTAGATTTACCAAAAAGTTACTGCGTTTTCAATTGTGTTTTGCATTGCGATTTCTATTGTAGTCTATATGTGAAATCGCTACAAAATGCAGAAAAAGTTAGACAAGAACTACTTTTGAAATTGTGCTGCAGCAATTGCATATGTTAAGACATTCACATACATTAGATCCGATATCAGGTACGATTTCAATTCCCAAATCGCACCTGAAGTCGCTCACCTTGGATGCAACTTGGCATGCGATTTGCATGTCCTGCAACTTGCAAATTGCATGCCAAATTGCACCTGATGTGACTGGGGGCTAACACCACAGTCTCATCTAATCCGATTTGGAAATCGGACAACTTACAGTGAAGTCGCACGATTTCAAAATCAGATTGGATATGAACAGAGCCTATAGTGGACAATAGGGTGCGACTTGGCCCACAATTTGCAAGTCGTCTGTCATGCAAATCGCTTGCAAATCACACCCAATGTGACTGGGGGCCACCCCGGTCTCATCAATGCGGATTTTGAAGTGGTGCGACTTACACTACGGTCACATCATGCGACTTATAATGAAGTCGCATGATTTCAAAGTCGGGGGACATGCTGATTTAAAGTGTGATTTGCAAGACATCTGACACAGATCTCTGCAAATCGCATGAAAAGTAGTGTATTTATTACTTTATAAATCGTTGCGGCTCCTACCAAGTTTGAACCACACCAATATGAATGCTCTAATAGCGGTCACATTGAGTGCGACTTGGCATGTGACTTGCAAATCGTATGCCAAGTCGTATCCTATTGTCCGCTATTAGAGTGTTCACATGGGTGCGTTTCCGACACTGATTTCTAAAGTAGTACATGTACTACTTTTGTGGCGATTTGCATAGATATCTGTGTCAGATGTCTTGCAAATCAATAGGACAACGGCAAGTTCACTGTAAGTCGCACGATTTATAAATCGGCTTTGATGTGACCGAGCTGTAAGATCTTTTTATGTTTGCTTTCCAGAGTGTTTTTCCGATTTATGGGAAATCCCGCATACTAGCAAATGTGAATTGACATTTTCAGTATTGCATGCGAGATGTGGTCATGTGACTGCCTTAACTCATGCGATAATCTCGAGTGAGTTGTGCCCATAGTGCCAATAAATGTTGCCATGGGGTCCCCCTTCACATTCCTGTTCAATTTTCTGTTGTATGCTGCACAGGTACACTTCACTGTGGATTTCTGACTCTGATTTGTGGGGCCTGTATACCAAGGGTTAACGCAGGTGAGAAGAGGATTGGTGCTGAATAATCAGCTGCAAACACTTTCTCTGACCAAATGAATGACAGTGGTGGGTGTGGCCTTCATTGGGGCCTTGTTTGGTGTGATCCAATTGCAATCTATGTTATATAAAGACCTGCAGTAGTGGGTGATTTCCTGTTACTAGGCCAGGTTATTTTCAGCAAGTCTGTGCTTGTGGTGGATTGGGGAGGAAGCGATATTGTGCCGTTAAATGCCCCCAGACCCCACTCAGGCTGTGTTTTGATGTGGGCTGTAAACAAGGGCAGACTGACAACTCATGGGGCCCCCGGGCAATAGGGGATCATGCGGCCCCTGTGTCCTTGCCCAAACTCAAAATAGCCTATGAAAAAGATACCAGGGGCATCTCATGGGGCCCCCTACTGACCCCGGGCCCTCGGGCAGTGCCCGAGTTTCCAAATGGTCAGTCCGCCCCTGGCTGTAAATGTTTTGCATTTTTTTCCTTCTAAAGTGTTTGTGTATTATTGTACAATGATTGTGTATTATCTTTGCATTGTAATCCTAACATATGTCAATTGCTCTGCTCTTCCAAATCTGCACTTGGCTATAGTTTGCTTATTTAAACAGAACTGCAGTTTTAGGACAAACCTGATGAGAAATGTATGTGTAGGGGAGGTGGGAGGCGTTTGGCATTTTGGCACTGTCTTATGTATTTTTATATTGATATTTTGATCTGCAGCCTGTTTTGTGGATAGATAATCCTAAGTGATGGTGTGTGTTAATTTTATGGCCCTGAAAATGTTGCTTGATTCATATTAACCGTTTGTTTCCTGCTGTAACCTGTGAAAGCACAGTTCATTAGAAGTATAATCTTTAGATTGTAAGCTCTTATGAGCAGGACCGTTCTATTTTAGCAACATCAATCGTGCTTTTTCTTTTTTTTTTCCCCACCAAGAAGTTGACTGTACCTACTTGTTGCTGCTGTCCAAATGTGGAATATGTATTTGATCAAAAAATGTTTGGACTATGTATTTTTGGGGGAATTATTTCATGTTCAGTATACTAGCACCCCTAACACTTATATTTTGCTAGCTATATAATATGCCCAAATCTAGCTTGTTAGAGCGCACATATGCAAGTATGTCCAAACTAACAAACCAAAAGCCCCCTTTTGCACCGCAAGACCATGTTATGTACCAATGAAGTGTTCAATGAGCAGCTAGTTATTCTTTCTCTACAATCCTCTTAACGGCAATATATTAGGCCCCCAATTTATGTTGACTTTGGTCTTTTACCGGCATACATATATTCACCAATGCCAAATACACAATAGAACTGCAAACATATATTCACCAATGCCAAATACACAATAGAACTGCAAACATACAGTATATTTGCGAATGTCATATACACAATAGAGCTGCGTGGAAAATTGCTATGGTGCACAAATAAACGCCAAGACGGCTGTTGGAGGAAGCGCTAGAGCAGCTGTCATACCGGAAATACGTCATCACGTTTGTGGAAAGACGTTTGCACGCACCCGGAAGTGGTAGTGGGGAGTGTTAGTGGATGGGAGTGTAGTTAGGAGAGTTTAGTGGTAATTTGCAAATCTATTTTTTGGCTTTGTGAATTGTTCTTTTGTGGAATTCCAGACCACAACTGGACATGGTGAGATCGCTGTTCTCGACCAAGGAGCTGATCCTCATTTGCAGGGGAAACATTACTAATTGTTGTATTTTCATTTGAAAACATGTCAGAGGTTCAAGGTATTCCATAGAAGTTACTGTTATTCCTAACTATACAGGTGGCACAGACACAAGCATACACCCAGGGCCACTGTTAAATATCACGGGACCCCGTACAGCATACCTGACAGCCTCCCACCGCCAGAGAAAATATCCAAATTATATTTATGGTAAAAATACACTAAAAACAATATTAATGGACACAATCCCAACCAAATTCCTGTTAAATCTAAATGATAAAACTGTACTGAGTTAATAAACAAAGCTGTGTATATAATTGAGGTTTTCAGGCTCATTCACATGGGTGCTATGGCCTGTAGAGTGTGAATCAGTGGTTTGTTTTTGTGGCTGTTGCCGTTTGCAGGCAACCTATGTTACACTATGGAAATGCTGTAGGTCCTAATTTGACAAGCATATGGGTGCAGATGTACAACCCTGTACATGTACATGTGAATGCAGGGGCGGACTGACAACTCATAGGGCCCCCGGGCAATAGGGGATCATGGGGCCCCTGTGTCCTTGCTTAAACTCAAAAAAGCCTATGAAAAAGGTACCAGGGGCATCTCATGGGGCCCCCTATTGACCCCGGGCCCTCGGGCAGTGCCCGAGTTTCCAAATGGTCAGTCCGCCCCTGTGTGAATGTACAGTGAGCATTCAGGGCCACTTAACCATGCCTGCACACCTGTCAGATTAAAACCTGTGGTCATACAACTGCTATGTCCCCATAGTGTAACAGGTGGCTCCAGCCATATGAACAACCCACTTATTCATGCTGTACAGGACAGAGGACCTGTGTGAATGTGGCATTTTTACTTTTTTTTTCCTCAGTTCATTAATTTCAATGGGCTGCCTAATGTGTGGGAACATGCAAAAATACCGCAGGCATATTATTTTAAAAGTGTGTTGCACCTAACCGCACAGTAGCGTGGTGCCATGCGTTTTGGTGGCTGTAAATGCGTCTGTGTTTACTAGATGTATGTAGGTGCAATTAAGTTTTTATCATGGTACATGCGCACATCTGCAAAGAGCATTGCATTTCTTTGCTATGCAGGAAAATGCATGCTCTTGCAGTGTTTCTGCACCACAAATGGTGTGAACAAGTCCTAAGGGCCAGTTCACACTATAGAAACACAGTCTAGATGTGTTCCAGATGTGTTTTTGCATGCAGTTTTTTGATGCATGTTTAGCATGTTCCAGTGCTCTTTGTACGCGTTTTTGATGTGTTCCAGTGCATTTTTTTATGCATTCCAGTTAATTTTTTCTCCTCTCTTTTTCTTCAATCTAATTAGGAACATGTGCATTTTAGTGCGTTCCAGGGCGTTTTACCACGTTTCAGTACAGTTCTATGCATAAACAATGCAGCCTGTTCGACTTTTTTGGCAGCACCTGCAAAGCACTGGAACTGCAAGCGCTGATGCGAACTATGACATTGACAACCATATAACCTTATTTTTTGTGTGTTTTGGATGCAGAAAAAGCAACTGAAATACATGTGGTGTGAACTGGCCCTAAAGTTTATTATAAGTAAGGGAATGGGACTGACCAGGAATTGTGAATTCAATCAGACTAGTGGTGAAATACAATCAGGAATCATACAATAATGCAAGATCTGAGCTGTAGGTGATAGGAAATGAGACACATTAACTTGATCAGTAAATAAATAGTTAAATAAAAAGAGTGGGGCGGTGATACATAGATTTGCAGATGGAACAGGTGATGACGGGGGGGGCACGTTGTATAAGGAGAGAGGTTTAAGGGCTTGTTCACACTTGACTTTATACTCTTGCCAAACGACCCTATAGCGATTGACAGGTGTTTGGGAAGCGTTTTTAACGCTCCTCAAATGCTCCCCAAATGCCCTATGTGCGGTTTTGAGGCACCACAGACGCCTATAATGAAGTTAAATGGTATTAACGCTCCGTAAACGCCTCACAACTGCACCACAAACACCTGCTTGGAGTTTGAGAAGTGGCACCATAGATTTGAATGGGAGGCTTCAACTCCTCCTGACTTGACATTAGGCGCCAGTTTTACCATGATGCAACGCTAACGCTTGAGTGGGAACAGCACTGTGTGCTGCCATGTGCAAAATTTTCCTAGGCGTTTGAGAAGCGTAAAAAACGCTTCTCAAACACCTGACGCCTGCTGACAAAACTAGTGTGAATATAGCCTAAGAGAAGAGAAACAAAGTTGCAATGAAATATAAACAGATGGAAAATTTAAAGTTTCAAACTTGTCAGAAGAATAGGACGCAGGCAAGATTCACTCCCAGAGAAAGCATGCAAAGTCCAGACAGGTGCAGCCATGACTGGGATTAGAACCCATAACCCAAGTGCTATAAGTTCTGAGATCTAACCACTAAGCCACTGTAGGAGACAGAGTTTGAACTGGAATGTAGAATAGTTACATGATTAAAGAGAATAACGATATATAATTATATTGGGAAATTAGAACGAGACATTCAAATTATTTGAGATATAAGTGTGAAAATGTTTGACATTTGAAAATAGAATGTATGACATTCAATAGGAAATGCATTAGTTGGCCGATCATTTTTGGAGAAACAGCAATGAAAAAAAAAGATAATATAGGTGTGCATTTTATTTTAAATTATAAGTATTCTCATATGCAAACAGATAAAGGCCAACGGGACAAAGCCCATGGTTGTGCGCCACCTAGTGAACATATCCGGCATTGCATCTAGAAATGTGCCCAACGTCATTACGTATTTACTAACAGGAAAGAGTCTAGAAAGTAGATTCTTTATTAATCAGCTTTCTGGGCGCCTTTCTGAAGACTGACAGGTCCTGATTGATTGAATTGAGTCTTCCTGAATGTCTGCTGGTAGACTCAATTCTTAGTAAATCAGGGCCGCAGAGTCCGCTACATAGGCGCTTCTTCTCAAGAATTTCCGCTTACACTGTAATACGTTCACAAACAATTATATCATTAATATAGAGCTCTCCCCTTCAGCCTAATCTATATCATGGGTATCCTTCTCTTTTTTGCTATCTGACCTCTCCATGGTCAGACATATTCTGACACTACTCTAAGACTTTCAATACCGGTGCCTTGTGTCGGCGGCGTCCTAACACTCACCCACATAGCTGGTTCACCTGAACCGAGCTACACACACCTGGACTGATCCTTCTCCACGGGTAAGACAGCTGGTCTGTCACACCACCGGTTGACAACTTTTCCCCTCTTTATATAGCTCTCGATTACACCCTTTTTTTTCCCTCTTCCTTTATATTCCCTCTCCTCTATTCTCCTTTTTCTTTATCTTTTTCAAGGGGTCTTTTACGCTGTCCTACAAGTTTACCAATACTCTTATACGCATACTGGTCAGCCCCGGCCCCTCCTCTCCCTCCTGTTTTGGTTGCATCAGTTAACATAGTGTTCGAAAACCCCGGTACTCCTCAACCCATTACATGCCTTCCCCCCCTTACAGACTAGGATGACCACTGTTAACCACCTGCCGCCCGCCATATAGTACATTGACGGGCGCAAGGCAGTCCTCTCGTTCAGGGACGACATCATATGACGTTGTCCCATTCTAACCGCGCATGTGCGGCTCCGGGAGCACGCAGCGTGGCGATCGGCAGTGCGCTGTGTCCCTTGGACACAGCGGATCACCGATCAACGGAAAGTTGCCGAAGATGTCGGCTCGGTCATGTGATCAGCTGTGTCCAATTACAGCTAAACACATGTAAATAGGGAAATGCCGTTTCTCTCCTCACGAGCTGTCACTCTGACAGCTCGAGAGGAGAGGAGAGCCGGTAATCGGCATCCCTCAGAGGGGACATCTACACTGATCATCAGGGCACTGATGATCAGTGTGCCCTGATGATTTGTGTAGTCCCAGCAGTGCCACCTGTCAGTGTCCATCAGTGCCAGCTCTCAGTGCTCATCCATGCTACCTGCCAGTGCCCATCAGTGCCACATATCAGTGCCTACCAGTGCACATCAATGCCACATATCAGTGCCCATCTGAGCTGCCTTTCAGTGTCACCCATCAGTGCCAGTCAGTGCCACCTCTCAATGCCAGTCAGTGCCACCTATCAGCACTGCCAATCAGTGACACCTATCAGTGCCAGTCAGTGCCGCCTATCCGTGCCAGTCAGTGCCACCTATCAGTGCCCGTCAGTGCTGCCTATCAGTGCCGCCTAACAGTGCCAGTGCCGCCTATCAGTGCCAGTCAGTGCCGCCTATCAGTGCCATATATGAGTGCTACCTTTCAGTGCCCATCAGTGTTGCCTGTCAATGTCCATCAGTGCCACCTACCAGTGCCTCCTCATCAGTGCCCATCAGTGCCACCTATCAGTGTCTATCAGTGCAGCCTATTAGTGCCCATCACTGCAGCCTCATTAGCGCACATCAGTGAAGGAGAAAATCACTTATTTACAAAATTTTATAACAAAAACTAAGAAAAAACTTTTTTTTTCAAAATTTTCAGTGGTTTTTGGTTTGTTTAAAAAAAAAACAAAAAACCCAGAGGTGATTAAATACCACCAAAATGAAGCTCTGTCTCAAAAAAATGATAAAAATTTCATATGGGTACAGTGTTGCATGACTGCACAATTGTCATTCAAAATGTGATAGCGCTGAAAGCTGAAAATTGGCCTGGGCAGGAAGGGGGTATAAGTGCCCGGTAGGCAAGTGGTTAAGGTGGTCTCGATTGATGCAAAAGGACTGAACCTTCCAGAGAAATGCTCACAACTTCTGACGCTCATGTCTGGCATGCAGGCTGACGTAATTTTCATACAGGAAACGCACTTCACTCAGACTGCATACCGAAATTATCCAACCAGAAATATACAACAGTATATCATGCCACTAATTCTCAAGTCAAAACTAAGGGAGTGTCAATACTGATATCGAAGCAGTTACCATTGCAGGTTGACGAATCCCTGCCAGATGAGGAAGGCAGATTCATTTTTCTCAAGGGATCCTTGTGGGGAAACCTTTAACCCTGGTGAACATATATAGTCCAAACATGAATCAGGTGGGATTCTTTGGAAAGATCACTCAGGCATGCTGATATTAGGAAGTGATTTTAACCTGGCACTCAACCCCCTCGAGGATACCTCTACAGGTTCTGCGTCGATACCTTTCAAAGTGCTCAAGCGGATAAAGCTTCACATACATAAGCTGTTGCTCCATGATGCCTGGTGCACACTGCACCCCAACACGAAAGACTACACTTTTTTCTCCCCTCCACACAAAAAATACTCTAGAATAGATTACTTTTTTCTGACCCAGAGAGATTTGTCTTTCTTAAAAACAGCGACCATAGAAGCAATGGTCATCTCAGACCATCACCCTATAACCATTATTATTATTATTATACAGTATTTATATCGTGCCAAAGGGTTTGCTCAGCGCTGTACAGTTGCAAGGGGGACAGATCATGAGACCAGTCGGTAACAATACAATACACGAGGGGTTTCGATAACAATGACGATACAGTTTCCTGTACATCTTCAATGTACCAAATCCTGGAGATTGCGTCACTTTTGACGGACTCCGTGCAGGTAACCCAAATCCTGAATTGTATGAAGAACTTCTTTGCTGAAAATGATACACCAGACATCTCCCTCCTAGTACAGTGGGAAACATACAAATGTGTATTATGAGGAACTTTGCTGAGTATAGTGGCGAAGCGCAAGAAGGATTCGCAGGCTGTCATGTTAGCTCTGCTGCTCAAGGTTAAGTCACTAGAAGCAGCTCACAAACGCACTCCAGTCTCGGCAGCCCTAGCAGAATTGCTTGACACATGTACAAAGCTATTGGAGGAATTAGGTCACAAAACCAGGAAGAAATTTGTCCTTTCACAGAAGCTCTTTTATGAACAGGGCAATACAAGTGGCAAATGTCTAGCTAAAGCGATTTGGAATTATAAGGCAATATCTTCCCTGTAAGGAGCGATAGGTACGCTCCTTACAGGGAAACTTGATCTCTACTACCCTGGAGATAGCACACCAATTAAAGACATATTACTCTAACCTATACAATTTACCACCCGCTAACAGACCGAATACTGACCAGAGATCCAGAAAGGAGATTATAGATGACTTTTTGACTAAATATAGTCCAAAACCGATAGATGCAGATGCGGCGTGTAAACGGAACAATCCTCTGATTATGGAAGAATTTATCTCTGCAGTGAAACAATTGAAATCTGGAAAGAGTCCAGGGCCAGATGGCTACTCTGCGGTTTATTATAAAACGTTCTCTGAAACGCTGGTATGTCCCTTTCTGAAAGCCTTTAACTCTCTTGAACACCCATATGTGGATATCTTTCGGAGGCATATATAACGGTCATCCCTAAACCAGGGAAAGATACTGCACTAGTTTCCAACTATCGCCCGATTTCACTACTCAATGTAGATCTCAAATTTTACGCAAAAATTCTAGCGAATCGGCTTCTAACAATCAAACACTCTATCATCGCTAAAGATCAAGTTGGATTCATACTGGGCAGGGAAGCTAGAGACAACACAATTAAGGCAGTAAACATTCATCATTGGCTCACTACCTCTCAACAACAAGGCTTTTTTCTCTTTTTGGATGCGGAGAAGGCATTCGACAGACTAGCCTGGGAATATTTGCAATCGGTTCTCCAGAGGCTGAGTTTAGGAACCCGATTAATAAATTTCGTTATGGCCCTATACGCTAACCCCACAGCAAGAGTACGTGTTAATGGGACTCTGTCGAGCGCCCTCTCCATCCACAATGGGACACGGCAGGGTTGCCCCCTGTCCCCACTGCTCTTAATACTCATGCTAGAACCTTTCCTTAACCGCATTCGACAGACCGACAATATCAAAGGCATTACAATCGCAACAAAACAACACAAATTAGCGGCTTTTGCAGACGACCTCCTGCTCTTCTTATCTGAGCCACATATTACTCTCCCCAACTTACTGCAGGACATTTCCCTCTTCCAATTTTAAAATCAAGTTCGGCAAATCTTATGCTCTGAACGTTACCCTGCCAGCGCCCATGGGTAAGCTTTGTAGAGACAATTTCCCTTTTTCTTGGCAACCGGAGGCCATCACGTACCTTGGTATCTAGTTGCCAAAATGCCTCAACGAATTATTCACCAGAAACTATGTTCTGCTTTTACACACTGTGACGGAAGATCTTAAAAGATGGGACAACCCCATGTTTTCCTGGTTTGGGAGAGTGGCAATTTTGAAAATGAATGTGCTCCCACGCCTTTTGTATATCCTACAGACCATACCAATTGAAATCCCCCAGACTTTCCTAAAAGCCTACAAGAGGATATGCTCACGGTTCCTATGGTGCGGGAAAAACCCACGTATTAGCTATAGCCAACTGACCCTGCCACAGCAGTTAGGAGGAATAGGACTCCCCAATCTTACGAAATTCTACTGGGTGTGCCATATATCTAGACTGGCATGTCCATGGTACAATAAAAGAATGGATTAGTCTGGAAGCTTCCTATTCGGATGTACCCTTACAGGCGATTCCGTGGCTAGCTAGCAAACACCTTCCTTCTGCTATCCAAGCGCACCCTTTGATCAAACCAACCATTCTCACTTTTCACGCAGCATGTAAGCGTACTCAAACCTCCTCGATCCCAGGCCCTATGACCCCTATCAGAATGAATCCAGATTTTCAACCAGGTATGACACCAAGATTTATACTTGACCTCTCATCAAATTCAGTCATCTGGGCCCATCAGTTCTTTCATGCCGGAAAGCTAAGAGATCGAGAATACTTCACTTCGCAACAGCCAGCGATAAAACTCTCCCTGTGGACATACCTCCAGCTTTGCCACTTTCTCACAACTGCTCCATACTTGATGTCTGTGTCTCGTAGTCTGACACTTCAGAAACTTTGCTTGAAAACCGCTACACAACAACATGTCATTTCCACTGTTCATACTCTCCTAGACGCTCATATATCGGCCGATTCGGGGTTAGCGTGTCCAAAATGGTCTAAAGACCTACAAACTGAACTTTCTCCTGAGAACTGGGAACACATTTTTCACACAGCACACAAAGGTACGGTTAATCAACCCAGGAGACTAATTACAAACTGTTGTCCAGATGGTACAGAATACCAGATGGATTAATTTTGTGTAATCTGACGCTTCCCGACAAATGTTGGCGATGTCAACAAACCGTAGGAACTCTCTTACATATCTGGTGGAAATGCTCAAAAATTCAAACTTTCTGGACGAAAGTTCACACACTGATTCACCAAGTTACCTCTGACTCGCTAGAGCACTTACCTGCTCAATCCCTACTGCACTACTCCTCCTCATCTAGTCGGGCCTATCATAAGTCACTAGCGGTGCAGCTGGTGAATGCAGCAAGGGCCTGTATACCGGTACACTGGGGTTCCCCACTCGTTCCCTCACTAAAAGAATGGTTCAGACGTATAAACAGAACAGAGGAAATGGAGTATCTGATACATACAGCTAAGGAATCTCCATCTAAATTTATATGTATTTGGCTTTGCTGGGTTAATTTCAAATCTACCGAGACTTACCGTGCAATAGTCGACTAATGACATAATATATTAATCATTAACAAATTTCCTGACTTTTCGACAATTTCTAGTGACTCGAGCAATAGATTACCCTCTCTTTTTTACTTATGATACATATGCCCCTTTCCACTCCCAAGTGAATCCACTTATACTGCAAAACTCTCCCTCATGGGATTGCGTAGATTGGGAGGGGTGGGGGGAAGCGGTTGGGGCTGACCAGACCCATAAGGTTTCTTCACTCACTATCTTAACTCCCTCATCACCTCTTTTCTGATGAGAGCCACTTCTACCCCTTATATTATTGCTATATCCTTTTTTTTTCCCTTTTCCTCTCTCCCCCTTCCTTTTTTTTTTTCCTTTATATATGCCCCCTCTCTTTCCCTATTTTCTCCTCCTCCAGTCTTTTTTTTGGGGGGGAAACTCGTAGACTAGACACAAGTACTGACTGAGGGAAGGCATTGACCACAGCTATAAATAATAATACTCGTGAGCCAAAATGTGATACTCCCCTAGTGCAATAAATAATTTAACAGACAAAAATATATATCAAATTATGGTGCATCAACACTTTACACAATACTCATTATCTGTGCAAATCATACACTAAATAAAAAATTATATATATCTACAAATATATATATACGTGTCGCGCTCCAAAGTATACATATAAACTCATATATTAGTGATTATATAAATAATAACGTGAAAAAATGAATGTGCTTCAAACCAGTGCACCTTGTGATGCTATTGTAAAAATAATACTAATCCAATACTCATAAATAGTCCTCTTTATACTCTTATAACTTTTCAGTGACAAGTAAGGTGATTCGTGCCACACTCCCCGTGCTCTATAGATAGGTGTGCGCTCACCTCCTTAATTAGCCAAAGAGGCTAAAAACACTTTTTGTCCTTATCAGGACAAGGTGGGAATCTTCACACTATATACCTGTTTCCATGCATGCTGTGGATTGCCTTATTTCTGCCACCAGAGGTCTCCCTTATTCCTCCTTCCACACTTTAGCCTCAATGGATGGGTAGAAATGATTTGGATGGTATATCCTCCTCTCAATGAACCATGTAAAAAAGAGCCACAATAGTGCCTTATCCTTTGTGAGGTTCAATCTTTTATTAGTAGAGTAAAGTCACCACTCACATTTTGCAGTGTCCAATAGAGCAGTATTCAGCAGGTATATGCCCCAGATCCTGTGATTGTGAATGCCACTCGTCCACCGCGGCGTCGTGACGTCAGAGCCCCTCCCCATCGTGATGCCGCCGCGGTGGACGAGCGGCATTCACAATCACAGGATCTGGGGCATATACCTGGTGAATACTGCTCTATTGGACACTGCAAAATGTGAGTGGTGACTTTACTCTACTAATAAAAGATTGAACCTCACAAAGGATAAGGCACTATTGTGGCTCTTTTTTACATGGTTCATTGAGAGGAGGATATACCATCCAAATCATTTCTACCCATCCATCGAGGCTAAAGTGTGGAAGGAGGAATAAGGGAGACCTCTGGTGGCAGAAATAAGGCAATCCACAGCATGGATGGAAACACGTATATAGTGTGAAGATTCCCACCCTGTCCTGATAAGGACAAAAAGTGTTTTTAGCCTCTTTGGCTAATTAAGGAGGTGAGCGCACACCTATCTATAGAGCACGGGGAGTGTGGCACGAATCACCTTACTTGTCACTGAAAATTTATAAGAGTATAAAGAGGACTATTTATGAGTATTGGATTAGTATTATTTTTACAATAGCATCACAAGGTGCACTGGTTTGAAGCACATTAATTTTTTCACGTTATTATTTATATAATCACTAATATATGAGTTTATATGTATACTTTGGAGCGCGACACGTATATATATATTTGTAGATATATATAATTTTTTATTCATTGACCACAGCGCAGGAAGTTTCTTTAAGGCCCAGCTTCAGTAGGACCCCTCAATTTGCCTATACATTGGCTTCTCCCTGTGTGTTACGGATCCGCCAGGTGGTACCTCTGGCAGCCCACTAGGCGGAATCACCCGGAGCGTGGAGTCTAAGTCCCGGTCTGCGTTTTCACCAGGGCCCCTGATGGTGGGGATGGACTTGGAGCAGAACCAGGACCAGGTCACGACCTCCGAGCAATACCACCAGTGGCAGAGGGAGCCTCCGGGGATGAGAGTAAGACAGGATAGAGCCAGATGTGAGGAGGCCGGCAGGACCAGGCAGGATAAACTGGCGGTTGTCACCGTGGGAAATGGCGAGGTACAGAGACGGCAGGCAGAGAGTGGTCAGGTCACACGCAGGGTCAGTTACCAGAGTCAGTCCGCGGAATGGTCAAACAAGCCGAGGGTCGGGATAGGAGAAGGCAGCGTAATCAGGGGCAATCCGGGTCAAACACAGGAGAAGGCAGCGTAGTCAGGGGCAATCCGGGTCAAACACAGGAGAAGGCAGCGTAGTCAGGTAATCCGGGTCAGGGCTGGAGCAGGCAGAAGGTCAAACAATCCGGGTCTTTAATCACAGGGTACAGGAACTACAGGTAACAGATCAGACCTTGCGGCGATTTATGACAGTGCAGGGCATCTTTAAATATCGCGCCCTGCACTGTCATTGGCCGTCCAGGACGCGCCCCCGGGCTGTCATTGGCCGCCCGAGGCGCGCCTGCGGCTCCTACTGCGCGGCCTTTTGTCAGCCGCGGCCCGCCGGGACCTGGTGCCTTTATCCCGGCGTGAGCCGCCGCTAGTGCGCATGCGCCGGGGACGGATCCGCGGCGGTCCCTGTCATTGCCCCCCCCTTCGGGCACCCTCCGGGGGTGGCTACGAAAGAACTCCCGGATGAGCCTGGGAGCGTGAACATTCTGGATGGGTTCCCATGAGTTCTCCTCAGGACCATAACCCTTCCACTTTATCAAAAACTGCGTCTGGCCTCCCCTCCTTCGGCAACTGAGAATCGTTTCTACCTCGTACTCTTCTTGCTCACCTATGGTGACTGCCTCAGGGGGTCTGGATTCACGATCCGGGAAGGGGTCCGGTGCGGCCGGTTTCAGAAGAGACACATGAAACACCGGGTGAATCCTGAAAGTCTCCGGCAGCTCGAGTTCATAAGCCACCTCGTTGATGACTCACTTGATTTGGAACGGGCCAACAAATTTCGGTCCCAATTTCCTTGATGGACACTGCATCTTCAAGTTGGCAGTAGCCAGCCAAACCCGATCTCCAGGTTGAAGCGTCAGTTCCCCCCTTCTCCTCCTGTCAAATGCCTTCTTGCTGTCCTCCTGGGCTTTCGTGATGGCCTCTTGAACTGTTTTGTTATTGGTCGAAAGGAAATTTAGGATGTCTTGAGATGCAGGTACTGAGCTTTCTGGCATGAGATCGGGAAGAAATGTTGGATGGTAACCATAATTGGTGAAGAATGGGGATTGCCCCGTAGCGGAGTGGTTCGAGTTGTTGTAGGCAAACTCCGCTGACGGTAACAGCGTCAGCCAGTCGTCCTGCAGGTAGGATGTGTAGCATCTGAGGTATTGCTCCAATACTTGGTTGGTCCTCTCTGTTTGCCCATTGGTCTGGGGATGGTAAGCGGACGAGAGTGACAACTTGATTCCCAATGCTTCGCACAAGGCCTTCCAAAACCTTGAAGTGAACTGAGCTCCCCGATCTGATACTATATCCTCGGGGACTCCATGTAGTCTTACTATTTCCTTGATAAATATTCGTGCAGTTTCTGGCGCTGATGGTGTCCTTTCCAGGGGTACGAAATGGGCCATCTTAGAGAAGCGATCGACAAACACAAATATGGCCGTATGGCCTTGAGATGGTGGGAGTTCGACAATGAAGTCCATGGCTATCATTTGCCAGGCCCTCTTTGGAATTGGCAACGGGCGCAACAATCCCCAGGCCTTGCTTCTGGAGGGTTTATTCCTCTGGCAGGTAGCACAAGTCTGAACGTAGCGCTCGCAGTCCTTGACCATGTTTGGCCACCAGAATGAGCGCTGCAGAAGTTCCAGGGTCTTCGTAATTCCAAAATGGCCCGCCATCGGATGGTCGTGGCAGTGGCCCAGGACCACGGTTTGGACTTCTTCGGGTACTACGATCCGACCCTCCTTCCACAATAACCCTTTGCGGTTCAGGAGAGGCGTCCCAGGCGGCGCTGGTAGTCCCACGGAAGCGTCAAGAAGTTTGGAGCGTAGTTCCGTCTGTAGGACGAGGAAGTTTCCGGATGGTAAGATCGTGTCAGGTCTTGGTGTATCGTTGGGGTCCTCAAACATGCGGGACAGCGCATTCGGCTTGTTGTTTTCTTAGAGCCAGGTCGATAAGTGATGTGGAAGGTAAACCGGGAAAAGAAAAGAGCCCATCTCGCCTGGCGTGGCTTCAGCCGTCTGGCCGTCCTCAAATATTCCAGGTTTTTATGATCAGTATATATCAGGATGGGGTGTGTAGCTCCTTCCAGCAGGTACCGCCATTCTTCCAGGGCTGTCTTTCTCCGATGTCGTAGTTACGCTCGGCAGGTGTCAATTTCCTGGAGAAGAACGCTACAGGATGTAGTAGCTCCTTGGTGCCGTTCCTTTGGGACAGGACCGCTCCCACCGTGTTTTCTGAGGCGTCTACTTCCAACACGTATGGGAGAGAAGAATCGGGGTGACTGAGAATCGGAGCAGAGGTAAAAAGTCTCGAGTATTTCAAAAGCGGTTTGTGCTTCGGTAGACCACTTAAAGCGGATCCCCTGTTTAGTCAGTTGCGTGATTGGGGAGACCAGACCGGAGAAGTTCTTGATAAACTTTCTATAAAAGTTCGCAAACCCGATAAAACGCTGAACGCCCTTCTTATCGGTGGGTATCGGCCAATCCAGGATTGCCGTGACTTTGCGGGGGTCCATCGCGACCCCCGCGGGGGAGAGAACCAGTCCCAGGAACGTGATCTTATGCTGTTCAAAACAGCATTTGTCTGCTTTGGCGTATAGCCTGTGTTGGCGCAAACGTTCCAACACCCGCATCACGTGATTTCGATGAGCCTCCAGTGAGGGAGAGAAGATTAGGATGTCGTCCAGATAGACAACCATGAAGATATCAAGGAAATCATGAAACACGTTGTTTATAAAATGTTGGAAGGTGGCCGGAGCGTTACAGAGCCCGAACGGCATGACCAGGTACTCAAAGTGTCCGAATCGCGTACGGAAAGCTGTCTTCCATTCATCACCTTCTGTCAGGGATCCCCTCGATCCCCGCCGCGATGGTCCTGGCGCAGGCGCAGTGCACCGCCCTGTGCAGGGACACGGGCACTAGGTCCGGGCCGGCCGCGGCGGTCGAGTTCGCGCATGCGCAGTAGAAGCCACGGCCGCCCGCTGGGCAGCGCAGGGCGGGATATTTAAATGGCCCTGAGCTGTCATTCAGTGCCTTCTGGTCTTTCCTGCATCCTGTGTATCTGCGAACCCTGTGCCCTGTAAGTTTTGACCCGGATTGTACCTGACCTTGCTAATTTCTCCTGTCCTGACCCTTGCTTTGCCTGACCTCTCTCCTGAATGCCCCCTATTGGATTTGACCTGCTGTTGCTGACCTGGCGTGTGACCCGACCATTCTCTGCCCGCTGCCTTGTACCTTACCGTCCTCTCCGTTACCGACCCGGCCCGTCTGACCTTGCTCATCCATCCCATCGGGGTCACCCGACCTCCTCACATCTGGCTCTCCCTGGTTGGAGCCCCTGGCGAACACCACTACCACTGACAGGTGTGCTCAGTAGTGGCGACCTGGTCCCGGGGTACTCCAAGTCCATCCCCACCATCAGGGGCTCTGGTTAACAAGTACCCTGGGGCTTAGACTCCGCGCTCTGGGCACGCCTGACCAGTGGAGTGCTAGTGGTGCCGCTCGGCGGTCCCTCACACCTTCCCTGATACGAACTAGATTGTAGGCCCACCGTAAGTCTAGCTTAGTGAAAACCATAGCGGACCTTAACCTCTGGAGGAGCTCGGGAACCAGGGGTAACGGGTAGCGGTTTTTCACTGTGATCCTATTCAGGTCGCGGTAGTCTATACAGGGCCGCAGTGTCTTGTCCTTCTTCTCTACAAAGAATAGCCCGGCACCGGCTGGGGACGTGGAAGGGCGAATAAACCCCTTCCGAAGATTTTCGTCTATATATTCCCTCAGAACTCCTGACTCAAACTCCGATAAAGGGAAAATACGGCCGAACGAAATTTCAGATCCGGGTAGGAGGTCTATGGGACAGTCATAAGACCGCTGTGGGGGAAGTGTCTGCCCCTCGCTTACTGAACACGTCCAGAAAGTGATAGGCCGGGGGAATAACCTGGGACAGATCCGTATCACCATCCATGCATAGGAGCAATTGGGGGCCACGGACCCAGAGACGTGGCAACGTTTCAGACAATATGAGGACCGAAACTGAACGATTCCCTTCTCCCAGTCAATCTGGGGATTATGGGCTCTCAGCCAAGGAAGCCCCAGAATGACTGGGAAAAGGGGGGACGCGATGGCGTCCAGACGGAGGAATTCCTGGTGATGATCAGCCATCGAGGTGAAAATAGGGGGTGTCTCCTGATCCACCACTCCCGATTTTAAGCTAGACCCATCTGCCAGGAAGATGTTCAGCCCCCTTTCCTTGGTCTGGAGAGGGATCCCTTGCTGGTGAGCAACCGTGAGATCGATAAAGCAGCTACATGCCCCCGAATCTATGATAGCTGTCACCGCTTCAGCAGATAACGGAAAAAAACTAGAAGTGGACTTACACTTTTTTGCAGGACAGGAGCGCACCTGGTGGCCAGCTTCTCCGCAGTACAGACAGAGGTTCTGTGATCGTCTTCTCTGGCGTTCTTCGGCTGATGTGGACCGAGCCAGTCCCAGTTGCATGGGTTCGGAGGTGTCCCCAGGTTCCGAGCTCCGGGTAGTGCTTCCTGTGGGCGGGAATAATCCCCTCGATGGTACCCAAGCCACCCTTTGACCCTGGTTGCTCCGTTCAAGCCGGCGTTCTCTCAGTCTGCGGTCAATTTGAATGGCCAGCTCGATTAGCTTCTCTAGGGAGTCAGGTAGGCCTACCCGTGCTAACTCGTCTTTGAGTGACTCAGATAGCCCGATGCGGAATTGGTGACATAATGCCGCATCGTTCCATCGGGTGTCCCCCATCCAGCGCCTGAATTCAGACGCGTACTCCTCGGCTGCCCGGCGACCCTGCCACAGAGAGTACAGGGTAGACTCTGCGGAAGAAGCTCGCTGAGGGTAGTCATATAGAATAGCCATGGCTCTAAAAAATTCATTCACGGAATCAAGATGGGGGTCGCGATTCTCCATCAGACGATGAGCCCAATCCTGGGGCTCATCCTGAAGGAGAGAGACTATAAAACCCACCTTGACGGTCTCGGTGGTGAACGTGGGGGCTGCAAGTCAAAGAACAAGATGCACGCATTTCGGAAGGCCCTGAAGTGGCTTCGGTCTCCACGGAAGCGTTCTGGTAAGGGAACGCGGGGTTCGGGAGTAGGGGGTGCGGCCCCCTGCTCCGGGAGCTGGGGTAGCAGGTGATTCCCCAGAAGCTGTGGGACTCGGACTCTGTGCCGGGGATGTAAGGGTGACTAACGTCTCCATGCGGTCCTCAAGGTGGGTGCAACGAGTATGAAACGTCTGGACTGCTTGGGTTAGGGTTGCCAGATGCTGGCAGATATCCTCCAGGGAGGCCGAGCCTCTTCCTGACTCTGACATGGCCGCAAGGTACTGTTACGGATCGCCAGGTGGTACCTCTGGCAGCCCACTAGGCGGAATCACCCGGAGCGTGGAGTCTAAGTCCCGGTCTGCGCTTTCACCAGGGCCCCTGATGGTGGGGATGGACTTGGAGCAGAACCAGGACCAGGTCACGACCTCCGAGCAATACCACCAGTGGCAGAGGGAGCCTCCGGGGATGAGAGTAAGACAGGATAGAGCCAGATGTGAGGAGGTCGGCAGGACCAGGCAGGATAAACCGGCGGTTGTCACCGTGGGAAATGGCGAGGTACAGAGACGGCAGGCAGAGAGTGGTCAGGTCACACGCAGGGTCAGTTACCGGAGTCAGTCCGCAGAATGGTCAAACAAGCCGAGGGTCGGGATAGGAGAAGGCAGCGTAGTCAGGGGCAATCCGGGTCAAACACAGGAGAAGGCAGCGTAGTCAGGGGCAATCCGGGTCAAACACAGGAGAAGGCAGCGTAGTCAGGTAATCCGGGTCAAACACAGGAGAAGGCAGCGTAGTCAGGTAATCCGGGTCAAACACAGGAGAAGGCAGCGTAGTCAGGTAATCCGGGTCAGGGCTGGAGCAGGTAGAAGGTCAAACAATCCGGGTCTTTAATCACAGGGTACAGGAACTACAGGTAACAGATCAGACCTTGCGGCGATTTATGACAGTGCAGGGCATCTTTAAATATCACGCCCTGCACTGTCATTGGCCGCCCAGGATGCGCCCCCAGGCTGTCATTGGCCGCCCGAGGCGCGCCCGCGGCTCCTACTGCGCATGCGCGGCCTCCTGTCAGCCGCGGCCCGCCGGGACCTGGTGCCTGTGTCCTGGCGTGAGCCGCCGCTAGTGCGCATGTGCTGGGGACAGAGCCGCGGCGGTCCCTGACACTGTGTCGGGTCAGATTGTATATCTACCGAGTTATGTCATGCGAGCTTTCCAATTCGATTGTCCATAAGAATTTCGGGAGCTAGATAAGATACCATTTCATAAAGTTTTAAAACAGGGAGGGGAGGGAGGGAGGGAAGGGAGAAGGGACAGAGAACAATAACAAGTGCAACTGTGTTTGGAGTATATGTGACAGGATGTTCAGCCATTTTCTGTTTTATCTTTGTATGTTGATTATACTATTGGATTATTGTACCACTAATGTTCTTCCTGAAAAGTTGTGCTATATCATTTGTACTCAATGATTAAACTTCAATAAAAATGTTTTTTGGAAAAAAAAGAAAGAAAGAAAGGAGAGAAATGAAGGAGGGAAAGAAAGAAGGAGGAAAAGAAGGAAAGGGAGAGAAGAAAAGAGGGAGAGAAGAAAGGAGGGAGACAAGGAAGGAGTGTCAAGGTCCTACCTTTCCTCAGAGCTTGTGCATCTCCATGTGATAGCATCCATCTTAGGTTTCTGCAAAGCATGGTGGGAACCTTTATGCCTTCAGGCTTCTGCGGCTCCTCCTCAGAAGGGTGTGGTTGATCACATTTAAGCCTGCTGTCTGCAAGTGCTCTCCGCATTCGTGTCCTGTATGTTCCCTTGTCGCAAGCTCTTGTGCTGTTCTCATTGCTCTTCTGGTAACCGACTCGGCTTGGACAAGACTATTCGCTGCTTTAACCCTTTACCTGACCTCCCGTTGCTGAACCCGGCCTGTGACCTGAGTATTCTTTGCCTACCGTCTAGTACTGTCTGCTCCGTTGTTATTGACCCGGCCTGTCTGATTACGCTACACGTGTTCCCATCTAGCTCCCACCAGCTGTACGCCATTGGCGGCAGTCGTTACCGCAGCTGGGGTTACTCGGGGGCCGCGACCTGGTCTCAGGCTGCGTCAAGTCCATCCCCACCATCAGGGGCTCTGGTGAAGGGTAGCCTGGGGCTTAGACTCTGCGCCCTGAGGGACTCTGGTCTGTGGGTAGTGGCTGTCGTCAGTCGCTGCGTGACCTTACCATAGGCCTGCCTGCCCATTCCATCGTTCCTGCCCTGACATTACACGAATGCCATGAATCCTGACGGTGCAGGTACGCCTTCGATCCCCATTATACTCGCCAGACTTGACCAACAGGATCGCTTGTTGGATCAGTTCGCTCAGGCGTTGCAGGCTCTGCTTGCACGCACAGCGCACCTTACCCCTGGGGTTATTAGGTCGGTTGTCACTCCAGTGGACGCTCCCACTGTTGCTCTGGTTGTTGTGCCTACCTCCGCAGCTGTTGCTGATCCCGCGGTACCCAGAGGTATGACTGGTTCTGCCCCTCTTCCACAGCGCTTTGGCGGTGAACCGAGTCAGTGTCGTGGTTTCCTTAACCAAGTGGGCATTTACTTTGAGTTAACACCCCACGCTTTCCCTACTGAGAGGGCAAAGGTGGGCTTTCTAATCTCGCTACCCTCTGATAGGGCCTTGGCCTGGGCTAATCCCTTATGGGAGGGGAATGACCCGGTGATTCACGAGTTTACCCGTTTCGTTGCCTCCTTCCGTACGGTATTCGACGTGCCTGCTCGCTCCGCTTCTGCTGCCAAGTTGCTCATGTCCATGCATCAGGGTTCACGAACCGTTGCCGAGTACGCCATCAAATTACCCTGGTGGCAGAGGTGGGTTGGAACAGTGAGGCTCTGGTGGCTGCTTTCTCTCATGGTCTCTCAGATGCGTTGAAGGACGAGATCGCAGCCAAAGAACTGCCTGTGGAGCTAGAGGCACTCATCTCCTTCCTAATCTTGATTGACACCAGGCTCAGAGAGAGGCCTTCATTTAAGGAGCGTCTGCGGAGGTCTCCTAACCGTTTGGCGCCTACGTTTTCTGTCCCACCCGTGCCTCCCTCTCCTGGAGGGAGTACGTTGTGGATGCGCTTTCCCGGGGGCACATTCGTAAGTCTACTTCTCCATCAGGAGCTGGGTTTTTTTTCGTGAAAAAGAAGGGCGGTGAGTTGAGACCTTGCATTGATTTTAGGGGTCTCAATCTAATCACGATTAAAAATGCTTATCCTATTCCGTTGATTATCGAGTTGTTTGACTGCCTCAAGGGAGCAACGGTCTTTACTAAACTCGACCTTAGGGCTGCCTACAACCTCGTACGGATCAAGGAGGGCGATGAGTGGAAGACTGCGTTCAACACCAGAACCGGCCACTATGAATACCTGGTTATGCCCTTCGGGTTGTGTAACGCACCCGCTGTCTTTCAGGAGTTCATTAATGAGGTCTTTCGTGATTGTTGCAGCAGTGGGTGGTGGTTTACCTGGATGACATCCTGGTTTACTCTGCATCTATGGAGTCCCACATCCAGGATGTCAAGCGGGTGCTGCAACGGTTTCGTGAGAACGAGCTCTTCTGTAAGCTCGAGAAGTGTGAATTTCACCGATCCCAGGTTGCCTTTTTGGGCTACATCATTTCCGCGGTGGGTTTTTCCATGGACCCTGAGAAGGTTTCGGCAGTTCTGCAGTGGCCTCGTCCCAGTGGTCTTCGGTCCATTCATATCGCTTTTTGGGATTCGCCAACTATTATCGGAAGTTTATCAGGAACTTCTCCATGTTGTCCAAGCCTCTCTCAGATCTGACCAAGGGCAGTAATCCTCACGAGTGGCCACCCGAGGCCATCTCAGCTTTCGAGGCTCTGAAATCCGCCTTCGCTTTGGCCCCGATTCTGTCTCATCCGAATCCTGGGTTGCCTTTTGTCCTCGAGGTTGATGCATCTGAGACGGGAGTAGGCGCCCTCTTGTCTCAGCGTCGGTCACCCGAGGGACCCCTACTTCCTTGTGGGTTCTACTCCAGGAAGCTTTCCTCCGCAGAGTGCAACTACCAGATTGGAGACGGGGAGTTGTTGGCCATTATTCTGGCTCTGAAGGAATGGAGGCACCTGCTTGAGGGTTCTGTGGTTCCGGTTCTTATTCTCACTGACCACAAGAACCTGACATATCTCTCGGAGGCCAAGAGGTTGACGCCCCGTCAGGCCAGATGGGCTCTGTTCTTGTCGTGTTTTAACTATGTGGTCTCTTATTTGCCTGGCTCCAAGAATGTCAGGGCTGATGCCTTGTCACGGCAATACTCTGAGCTGTCCAGGGAGGACACTGAGCCGACCTCGATCATTCCTCCAAACCAGATCCTGGCTGCCATTTGTACCAACCTGACTTCTCCCCTTGGGGAGCAGATTTTGGCGGCTCAAACTAACGCTCCCCCTGAGAGACCAGCTGGAAGATGTTTCGTACCTGAGGGATTGCGTATCCGCTTGCTGTGTACCTACCATAATTCCAAGACTGCCGGTCATCCTGGTAGGAACCAGTTGTCCTGGGTCGTTTCTTGGTTATTCTGGTGGCCATCTCTCCGTTCTGACATCGCCTCATATGTAGCAGCATGTTCGGTCTGTGCCCAGAATAAATCTCCTCAAGGTCTTCCATTGGGCCTTCTGCAACCCATTCCCAATGGGGAGCGTCCCTGGTCACACCTGGGCATGGATTTTATTGTGGACCTTCCTGCGTCTCAAGGCCATACGGTCATTCTTATGGTCATTGATCGTTTTTCCAAGATGTGCCATTGTGTCCCGTTCAAGAAATTGCCGACTGCGCAAGAACTGGCTACGGTTTTCACTAGGGAGATCTTTTGCTTGCATGGGTTGCCCAAGGTGATTGTCTCGGACCGTGGGAGCCAGTTTGTGTCCAGGTTCTGGCGCGCCTTCTGCTCCCAGTTGGGTATCGAGCTTTCCTTCTCTTCGGCCTACCACCCGCAGTCCAATGGGGCTGCGGAGCGTTCCAACCAGGCCCTGGAACAATTCCTTTGTTGCTATATATCGGATCATCAGGACAACTGAGTCGATCTCCTGCCATGGGCAGAGTTTGCGAGGAACTCGGCTGTCAACTCCTCCTCCGGGATGTCTCCCTTCATGGCCAACTATGGGTTCCATCCCGCTGTATTGCCTGAGTTGTTCTCGCCACAGGACATTCCGGCTGTGGATAACCACCTGACTGCCCTGCGCTCCTCGTAGGGGCAGATCCAGAGGTCCTTGAAGGACTCAGCACAGCGCCAGAAGCTCCAGGCTGATTGTAGACGGTTTCCCACTCCTTCATACCAGGTCGGAGATCGGGTGTGGTTGTCCACTCACAACCTCAATCTTCGGGTGCCCGCACCGAAACTGGCCCCCCGTTTTGTTGGTCCTTTCCGCATTCTCCGCAGGGTGAACTCGGTTGCCTATGCCCTTGCCCTTCCTCCTGGGATGCGTATCTCCAATGTCTTCCACGTATCCCTGTTGAAACCTCTGGTCTGTAATCGCTTTACTGCCTCTCCACCTCGGCCTCGTCCTATCCGGGTTGACGGTCATGAGGAGTATGAGGTGAGCCGCATCTTGGATTCTCGGTTGGTCCGCGGTCGGGTGCAGTTTCTGGTCCATTGACGTGGTTATGGTCCCGAGGAACATTCCTGGGTTCCTTCCGCGGATGTTCATGCTCCTGCCCTCCTCCGCGCTTTTAACGCCCGATTTCCTCAGAAACCTTTTGTTGAGCCGTGGAGGGGGAGGGGCCCTTGAGGAGGAGGTACTGTCAAGGTCCTACCTTTCCTCAGAGCTTATGCATCTCTATGTGCTGGCATCCATCTTAGGTTTCTGCACAGCATGGTGGGAACCTTTATACCTTCAGGCTTCTGCGGCTCCTCCTCAGAAGGGTGTGGTTGATCACATTTAAGCCTGCTGTCTGCAAGTGCTCTCTGCATTCGTGTCCTGTATGTTCCCTTGTCGCAAGCTCTTGTGCTGTTCTCATTGCTGTCCTGGTAACCGACTTGGCTTGGACAAGACTATTCGCTGCTTTAACCCTTTACCTGACCTCCCGTTGCTAAACCCGGCCCGTGACCTGAGTATTCTTTGCCTACCATCTAGTACTGTCTGCTCCGTTGTTATTGACCCCGCCTGCCTGATTATGCTACACGTGTTCCCATCTAGCTCCTACCAGCTGTACGCCATTGGCAGCAGTCGTTACCGTAGCTGGGGTTACTCGGGGGCCACGACCTGGTCTCAGGCTGCGTCAAGTCCATCCCCACCATCAGGGGCTCTGGTGAAGGGTAGCCTGGGGCTTAGACTCTGCACCCTGAGGGACTCTGGTCTGTGGGTAGTGGCTGTTGTCAGTCGCTGCGTGACCTTACCATAGGCCTGCCTGCCCATTCCATCGTTGCTGCCCTGACAAGGAGGGAGAGAAGGAAGGAGGGAAAGAAAGAAATAGGAAAAGAGAGAAGGAAGGAGGGAAACAGGAGAGAGAGAAAGAGACATATAGAAAGAAAGAAGGAAGGAGGGAAAGGAAGGAGGGAAAGGAAGGAGGGAAAGGAAGGAGGGAAAAAAAGGGAAAGAAAGAGGGAAAGGAAGGGGGAAAGAAGGAAGGAGGGGAGAAAAGAAAGAAAGAAAGAAGATAAACAGAAGAAAGAGAAAGAAAGAAAGAAAGAAAGAGAAAAGAAAGAAAAGAAAGAAAGTGAAGAGAAAGAAAGAGAAGAGAAAGAAAGAGAAGAGAAGAGAAGAGAAGAGAAGAGAAGAGAAGAGAAGAGAAGAGAAAGAAAGAGAAGAGAAGAGAAGAGAAGAGAAAGAGAAGAGAAGAGAAGAGAAGAGAAGAGAAAGAAAGAAAGAAAGAAAGAAAGAGAAGAGAAAGAGAAAGAAAGAGAAGAGAAGAGAAAGAAAGAAAGAAAGAGAAGAGAAGAGAAGAGAAGAGAAAGAAAGAGAAGAGAAGAGAAGAGAAGAGAAGAGAAGAGAAGAGAAGAGAAGAGAAAGAGAAGAGAAGAGAAGAGAAGAGAAGAGAAGAGAAGAGAAGAGAAGAGAAGAGAAGAGAAGAGAAGAGAAAGAGAAAGAGAAGAGAAGAGAAAGAGAAAGAGAAAGAGAAAGAGAAAGAGAGAGAGAAAGAGAAAGAGAAAGAGAAAGAGAAAGAGAAAGAGAAAGAGAAGAGAAGAGAAGAGAAAGAGAAAAGAGAAAGAGAAAGAGAAAGAGAAAGAGAAAGAGAAAGAGAAAGAGAAGAGAAGAGAAGAGAAGAGAAAGAGAAGAGAAAGAGAAGAGAAGAGAAGAGAAAGAAAGAAAGAAAGAAAGAGAAAGAAAGAAAGAAAGAAAGAAAGAAGAGAAAGAGAAGAGAAAGAGAAGAGAAGAGAAGAGAAGAGAAGAGAAGAGAGAAAGAAAGAAAGAAAGAAAGAAAGAAAGAAAGAAAGAAAGAAAGAAGAAAGAAAGAAAGAAAGAAAGAAAGAAAGAAAGAAAGAAAGAAAGAAAGAAAGAAAGAAAGAAAGAAAGAAAGAAAGAAAGAAAGAAAGAAAGAAAGAAAGAAAGAAAGAAAGAAAGAAAAGAAAGAAAGAAAGAAAGAGAAAAGAAAGAAAGAAAGAAAGAGAAAGAAAGAAAGAAAGAAAAGAAAGAAAGAAAGAAAGAAAGAAAGAAAGAAAGAAAGAAAGAAAGAAAGAAAGAAAGAAAGAAAGAAAGAAAGAAAAGAAAGAGAAGAAAGAAAGAAAGAAAGAAAGAGAAAAGAAAGAAAGAAAGAAAGAGAAAAGAAAGAAAGAAAGAAAGAAAAGAAAGAAAGAAGAAAGAAAGAGAAAAGAAAGAAAGAAAGAAAGAGAAAAGAAAGAAAGAAAGATAGAAAGAAAGAGAAAAGAGAGAGAGAAAGAGAGCGAGCGAGAAAGAGAGAGCGAGAGCGAGAGCAAGAAAGAGCAAGAAAGAGAGAAAGAAAGAGCAAGAAAGAGAGAAAGAAAGAAAGAGAGCGAGCGAGCGAAAGAAAGAGCGAAAGAAAGAGAGAAAGAAAGAGAGAGAAAGAAAGAGAGAAAGAGAGAAAGAAAGAAAGAAGAAAGAAAGAAAGAGAGAAAGAAAGAAAGAGAAAGAGAGAAAGAGAAAAAGAGAAAGAAGGAAAGAGAGAAAGAAGGAAAGAAAGAGAGAAAGAAGGAAAGAAAGAGAGAAGGAGAGAAAGAAAGAGAGAAGGAGAGAAAGAAAGAGAGAAGGAGAGAAAGAAAGAGAGAAGGAGAGAAAGAAAGAGAGAAGGAGAGAAAGAAAGAGAGAAGGAGAGAAAGAAAGAGAGAAAGAGAGAAAGAAAGAGAGAAAAAAAGAGAGAAAGAAAGAAAGAAAGAAAGAGAGAAAGAAAGAAAGAGAGAGACAGAGAGAGAGAGAGAGAAAGAGAGAGAGAGAGAAAGAAAGGAGGGAGAGAAGGAAGGAGGGGAAAAAAGGAGGGGAAGGAAGAAGAGAAAGAAGGAAGGAGGGAAACAGGAGATAGAGAAATAAAGAGAGATGTATAGAAGGAGGGGAAGAAATTAAGTATGAGGAATAGTGTGACATAAATGTAAGATTTGAGTAGCTGAGATGTGATCTGTAGATTTAGCTTAATTCCATGTTAATAATAGGATGGGTTCAGGATTCAGTCAGAGACATATGGTCATCAAGTAGCATCTGAAAGGACAGAGTATCCTCTAGGCTGGAGGTGACACGTAGATGCCAATAAAACCTTGTCACCTATGTAGCCAGACTTTGTCACCTTCTGGAAGTTTAAAAGAGGAACCCCAGACGTTTCGGCTTTGAAAACAGCAGGAGACCAGGAGTGTCTGTCAAGCTATAACTTATATCAGCAGATCAAAGGAATACATTTCAGCTCTCATAAAAGCTAAAATATCAGTTGGAGAGATGAAAATACTTCCTTCTGATTGGACACACTGTAGGCTACATCTACATGTAAAACTGTATTTGTAGCCTATGTAGAATCCCAGAGAAACACAGAAATGGTTATATGGCGCCTGATTGTGACAGCTGAACAGTGATTGGTATTGTCGTGATTGGACTGATGCGTTGGTGTCGGAAATTCAATCCCTGACTTGGTGATTCAAACCGTTCTTGGTCCAATTGACTTTAGGCATTTCAGTACCCAGAATGTCCTGTGGGCTGGTAAAAGGAACACCCCCCAGAGTTGATTGGCCAAGGGCTAATGTCCAGCCTAAGTCCATATTCCCATAAATTGAGGACCTGGGATATGGACAGTGTGATTCATACGGAGCCGGTTCTATTGACTGGTGGATCGCGGACTTTCTCTGACTTGCTCCAGTTGCAGGATAACTCTTGGTAAAAGTTTTATTTCTGTTTTTATTCCCTTTTATTTTATAGTCAATAGCCAATTGTGTGTCTTCTTGTATTTTCCATTTTATTTGTAGCTCTTTATACTTTGTACATATTTTATGCACTGCCCACTTTCGGGATATTAAATCATAAAATTAATAAGTGACTTCTGGGTACTTAAGCTCGGGCTCATATCTCCGGAGAGATTGTATTGTATTGTAGTGTCTTTATATTCTCAGTCAAGTTCATTGCCTATCTGTATGCAGATTACATGCGGATTATAGGGTAGCAGGTCTGCCAGACAGAGATCTGTGTGTGTGTGGTGGCCCAGCAGACCAGTCTGCAGACAAACTGTTGGGTGGTGGCAAGCTACCGTTTGTTGTGTGTCTGGTGCGGGGGGGTGTGGACAGTGGAAGAGTGATTAACACCTGGGTTCTAGCTTGTAGGATAGCTGGAAATATTTTTATTCAAAAATAGATCTTGCAACCAAACATATTTTTTACAAAAGTATAAAAAATAAATAAATAACATAACAGACTTCCTACCAGAAATAAACAAAGAAAAAACTGGATACATCTCCAGGACATGATATGGCCTACCAGCATACATAAATAACATATCCCTTATGAGGGGAAACCTCACACACTTTAAATTATTCACCTATATGGCTTTAACAAAACTAGAAAACTTACTATACTACCCAACAAAGGCTACGAAACCTAGATCTTCAGGTGTCCGTGACCATTCTCAAAAAGAAACCTTCAACCAAAATCTAAGGGGGTGAAAAAAAGAGGAGAAAAGCAGGACAGCAACCACACCAAGAGATCAACAGACTGCCGCTACAGGCCTGATATTCCTCCATGCCTTTATCCAGACCCTTCACCTCAGCCTGTCTTTCTCAAGACCCCGAATTTTCCCAACCTCACCAAGGATGTCACACACCACCACCTGAACAGGAAGGACTTTCTTCAGAATGGAAACTTGACACCGTGCATTCCAGGTGTAGTAACGGACAACTAGACAATTTAGAAACAGTGTGTCCAAATCAAAACCAGCATGACTTTCCAATGCCCCACACACCCACTCTGCATAAGACATGCAGTGCAGGAAAGGGATGTCCAGGGCCCTCCCCACCTCTTTATACACCTCTACATTGAAGGGACATTGAAGCAAGAAGTGGTCCATACTTTCCACCTCGCCCCCACACTCCGTCCTCGGACAACCACGGTTATCCAGGGAACGGCACTTCAAATTTCCCCTCACGTAGAGCCTGCCGTGCAACGCAAGCAAGGCCTGGTCCCTAAACTTTAAGGGAATCCTCTCCATATTTAACAATCTCAGACCCTCCTGCAAAATATGGCCTGGGCAATCCAAGGCCAGAGGTGCATGGAATGCCGAGGCCACGACCCTCTCCCTCAGGAGCCTCCCAGGGAGTGACCTCCTCCGCAGTCACACACCACCGCCTAAGTATCTTCAAACACGGGGCGACATAAGCCGGGAGCTTACCGTGCTTGACCCTCAGACTTCTCACTGGCCCGCCTCTCTCCCAACAGTTCAGAAAAGGCCTAAACCAGACTTGGAAAAAACCTACCCATGCAGGCGGTCTCTCTTTTAACATGCTACCAATATTATGTTTAATAAACAGCAGAGAGAGGAAAACAACTGGGTTGACCATACCTAGGCCACCCTCCCACCTGGATCGGTACATCACATCCCGCCTCACAAGGTTCAGCCTGTTTCCCCACAATAGCTGGAAAAAACAGCTGTAGACTCTCGTATAGAGAGATTCTGGCAAGAGATAGACGAAACTGACGTACAAGAAAATGGGGACCAAGTAAGTTTTAATTAGGTCAACCCTTTCCCTTAGGGACAAACGCCACCCCTTCCAGCATCTCACTTTAACATCAGCATCTGACAGCCTGGATTCCCAATTTGCTTTGCTATAATCCTCCGGGCCAAATTTGATGCCTAGCACTTTGATCTTCTGTCGGGGCTCTGGGAAGACTTCCGGAAGCGCGAAGCCCTCACCTTCCCTGCCCATCCAGAAAACTTCACATTTATCCTGATTGATCTTGGAGCCTGATGCTTCTGCATACTGTTCCATCACCGAGACCACCTCCTGTGCCTCACTGGCCCCGGAGATGAAAATAGACACATCATCAGCATAGGCCACGACCCTCAAAGGCGGCTCACCAGTTGCACCCACCGGCACCCCGTCCAACACCCCGCCATCGAACCTCCTAATAAAGGGATCGATGGCAAAGGCATAGAGCAGAGGGCTCAGCGGACATCCCTGGCGTACCCCCGAACTGACCTCAAAGGGCCGCCCAACCCAACCATTGATCAACATGAAGCTCTCAGCCCCTTTGTACAAAGTCTGCAACCAACCAATGAACCTCCCCTCCAGGCCATACCTTTAAAGGAGATGCCAGAGGTATTTGTGGTCGACCCGATCAAAAGCCTTAGCTTGATCCAACGCCAGCAAGTACTTCCCACAGCCATCAGCCCTGCACTGCTCCATAGCCTCCCGGACAGCTAACACCGCTGAGAAGGTGCTCCTGCCCTGGACCGAGCAGTGCTGCTGCTGTGAAAGTAGACCGTCTGCCATTGACGACAAGCACCAGAAAAGGATCTTGGCCAGGATCTTTCTATCCACGTTGAGCAGGCTAATGGGGCGCCAATTCTCAATCATCGTAGAAGCCTTACCCTTTGACAGCAAAATCACAGCTGACTCCCTCATGGAGGGAGGGAGTGTGGCAGGCGCAGCACCCTTTGGTGCCTAGTGCGCTGTGGCATTAGAAAAATTATGCAATTGCTGTTTCTTTTGTTTGATTGGACTGACTTTACTCTGTAATTCCTCCAATGCCGCTCTATGGATGCAGTAGGTTTAAAGAGCACACCGAATACTTTAGTTAACTTCTTTAATAACTTCAATCTTCTTCATATAACTGCTTACAATGGCTTATTTCTTTCATATTACAGTGGTTTGATTTGATAGCTTGATAAAGTTGTTAGATTCTGTAAATTTGTAAGTTCGATTCGATAAGTTCGTTCGGTGGAACTACAAGTAAAACACACACAACAGTTTCAACACACAGATCCACCTGCACTGCCAAACAATAGAGGAACACACAAGTGCATTAAATACCTATTTGGCCTGCTCTGCCTCCATAAAGCTCTTCTGATTGGAACTGTCTGTTTCCTCTTCTGTCTGGTGAGCATGTGTCTCTAGAAAATCCTAGCAGGGAGTTTTACACAGGCATAGATGTGAAACTGGCTGGGATTGGTTAAGGCTCTGTACAGTATGAGGCTGTCTGTGATTGGCTCATCTTTAACTCTTAAAGGCATATTTTCCTTTTCTGCTTCTACTAACACAATGAATATATAAATGTCATATAACAATCAAAGACATAAATTACAGCAATGATTTTGCTTTTGGCTTTAACATATGTACATATACACTGTACTGAGGTTATTGGCAGGTTTGGTATACACATATATGTGAACCATATTAACAACCTAGGACTGGTCTTAGCTGGCCAGCTACAGGGAGTGAGCCCTCTTCAAGACAGCAATTAAAAACCTCCGCCAGGAGAGGTGCCAAGCGAGATTTAAAGGTCTTAAAAAACTCAGCTGTCAAGCCGCCTGGCCCCGGTGTCTTTCTAATGGCCAAACTGTCTATCGCTTTGGCAACCTCTTCAACTGTGATCTCACCTGTCAAACTTGTGGACGGGGTGTTATTCTCCAACCCTGGTGTAGAATCCAGGAAGCTTGATATCCCTGCTCGGTCAAGGTGCTTCTCCCTCAGAAGATTTTCAAAAAAAGCCCTCGAGACCTCCAAGATCCCTGACC
Source organism: Staurois parvus (assembly GCF_062004578.1). NCBI lineage: Eukaryota > Metazoa > Chordata > Amphibia > Anura > Ranidae > Staurois > Staurois parvus. The sequence goes on from NW_028318100.1 coordinate 1,879,681, forward strand.
TGGATTTTGTCACAGATCCCGTACTATCTTTCAGACCACTGATCGTTTTGGCTGCTATGCTCTGTTTGCAGTTCTGGTAAGGGTCGGGCGAGTGATATTTCCCATAATCCCTTTCCAGAACCAAAGAGGAATGCCGATCATACTGATGTTTCCTTAAGAGAAGCTTAACCTCTGAGATTGCCCCAGAATCTCCACCCTCTGAGACAAGGCGGTCAAGCTTCCTCAGCAACTGCTGATAGGCAATGTTTTTCACAAGTTGTTTCTTCTTACCTAGGGCCTTGAAAAACCTGCTGATCCACACTTTGGTAAGCTCCCACCACTCCGACTTACTGCCGCCTTACTGGGCCTTCTGCGGTGAGAGACAGTGTTTCTTCTCACTGAGCCACCTGGAATGCTGGACAGCTCCCTTGACAATTCTTTGGATGATCCTGCCTTTTCCCTGTTTTGTCTTGAACCTTGAACTCCTTGCTCCTCCCATGAACTTCCTATAAAAGCCATGTCTCTGCACTTCCTGGTTGCCAGATTATTGTGCCTTACCAGCCAATATCCCGCTTACTGTTCCTGCTGCTGTCTTCATCTACGTTACCAACCTTTGGCTTGCTACTGACTACGATTCTGCCTCATCCTTTCTACTACCATTGGTGACCGACCCTTGGCTTGTGACTGACTCCGCTTCTGTTTGATCCCTGAACTGTTGATCCGCTTTTGGTTTCCAGCCTACTCATTCCCTGGTGGGGTGATCTTGAGATCTGCGACCTGGCATTCACACGCAGGCAAATCCATCTCCACCATTAGGAGCTCTGGGGAAGACCGGTGGATTCTTAGACCCCGCACCTCAGATGAGCCTGCGTCATTCCCAGGGTGGGCCGCTGGTGTACCAATCCTGCTGGTTTCAGGTAAGCCTTACAACTGCTGTAGCAACTGGTCTCTGAACCTGACATTATATCGTGACAATGTCCCTGGCACAGAAGCCCATGTCCAATATACGATCAATAACCTCCCTTATAGTGGGACCCCCACTTTATTTGTACCACATTCCTTCTCTTTATCATAGTGCCTGCCTCCCCAACTCGTGCCTCTGAGGTCCTCACTGCACTCTGCCCACCTCTCACGGCTACAGAGTAACTCAACAATGGTTTGGGAGCTGTGACAGATGCAGGGACAGAAGGATCAGCTGAGCCGTGAGCTGGGACGGGTGCAGAGATGAGACCAGGGGCGGGACCACGGGCGGGTGCAGAAGCAGGAGCCTGGCTGGGGGTAGGGGCAGGACTAGCAACGGGAGCTGAGACCAGAGCAGAGGCGGGATCAGGGGTGGGTACACAGACTGCTGCCTGCACCGTTGCAGAGACGGGAACATGAGTGTGAACACTGGCAAGAGCCATGACCGGGGCTGAGGCGAGAACATGGGCGGGTACTGAGACGGGAGCTGCCATAGCAGAGGCGGAAACATGTGCGGGAACACAACTGGGAGCCATGACTGCAGCAGGGGTGGAAACACCACTGGGAGCCATGACTGCAGCAGAGGTGGAAACACCACTGGGAGCCATGACTGCAGCAGAGGTGGAAACACCACTGGGAGCCATGACTGCAGCAGAGGTGGAAACATGTGCGGGAACACCACTGGGAGCCATGACTGCAGCAGAGGTGGAAACATGTGCGGGAACACCACTGGGAGCCATGACTGCAGCAGAGGTGGAAACATGTGCGGGAACACCACCGGGAGCCATGACTGCAGCAGAGGTGGAAACGTGCGGGAACACCACCGGGAGCCATGACTGCAGCAGAGGTGGAAACATGTGCGGGAACAGCAGCGTCAGCAGGGATGGAAACACTGCCAGAGCAAAGACCTAGAGCAGACACAGCTGCAGCTGGGTCAGGCACACACATGGGATCCGGGTCATCTAATACCACAATAGGCACAACATTACCAGCAGACAACACAGAACCGTCCATAGCTTTACTTACAGTCCCTGGTGCTTCCTGCAGCTTCACTGCCGCCCCACTCACCTCTCTCAAGCCGGCTGCCTTCTCTATCTCACTGGGCAAACGCTCCAGTAGAACAAAGGCAGCTCTCTCCCTCCTCCTGGGTCTCACCGGTTTGGAAACCACATCATCCTCCGGGTCAGTGTCTGCTGAGGAAAACGCGAACTGTCTCCCCTGCAGGGGGGACTCCAGTTCCCCAATAAATTCCATCACCCCCTCTGTAGCTTCATCCGGCACCTCTGAAGCCCAATCCCTCACCGGCTGCTGAGGAGGGATAGATCCCTGCTCCTCTTTCACCGTCACGGCCTCCATGGCTTCCTCTGCATGCTGACACTCTGCTGCTGGGGCTGCTGCTGCATGATCGGAGGAATGCTCTGATGACAGGGTCTCCACCCAGCCTCTCCCAGATGCAAAGGACTTTTCCCGGGCAAGTTTAAATTGCTCCTCATTGACATACCGCTCTCTGAGGGTGCCACTCGCAGCTTTGAGCGTGGCCACGAAGTCTCCTTGCACCCAGACGGCTCGCTCCATTTCCTCCAGCTTTGGCCGCATGGCATGACGTTTTGTGCTCCATACACGATCATAGGCAGCCTTAAAATGCTTCAACTCCATCTTCATTTGCTTCAGCTTCTCCTCCTCTCTCCCAATCCTTCTGATATGAGATGTAACTCTCCCCCTGTAAGCCGCATAGTTTTCACCTGCTTTAGGACCTTTTCCCAGGTCCTCCACTGGCATGGCATCAGGAATGGTACTAAATGTCCCTACAGGGTCACCTCCACCCGGATCCTGGCCGGGCTCCGCCATCCTCTCCTGGGTAGTGCCAGAAATTTAGTCCCTGGCTGAAGCCTAGCAGGACCTCACACAGCACACACCACACACTGTCTGTGCAGCAACCACGCCCACTTCCTTCTAATGAAGCTCAGCTGTAGGATAGCTGGAGATATTTTATTGAAAAAAAAATCTTGCAACCAGTTTACATTTTATACAAAAATACAAAAAAATAAATAAATACATACAGTATTCAATAATCTGGAAACATAAACAAAAACAAGAACAGGATACATCTCCTTAAATCAGATATATACTTTCCGCTGAACAGCAGCCTTATCTACACAACCAAAGCTAAGGAACATAGACTTTCAGGTGCACTTAGCCTTTCTTCAAAAAGACTTCTTACCAAAATCTAGGGGAGTGAATGAAGAGGAAAAACAGGAAAGCAACCTCACCAAGAGATCAACAGATTGCAGCTACAGGCCTGATGTTCCTCCACGCCTCTATCCAGGCCTTTCGCCGCAACCTGTCTTTCTCCAGACCCCAAATTTTTCCAACCTCACCAAGCATGTCACACACCACCACTTGAACAGGAAGTACCTTCTGCCGAATGGAAACCTGACACCGTGCATTCCATGTGTAGTAACGGGTCACTAGACAAACTAGAAAAAGAGTGTTCAAATCAAAACCAGTATGACTTTCCAATGCCCCATATACCCATTCTGCATAAGACATGCAGTGCAGGAAGGGGATGTCTAGAGCCCTCCCCACCTCTTTATACACCTCTATGTTGAAGGGACACTGAAGCAAGAAGTGGTCCATAGATTCCACCTCACCCCCACACTCCGTCCTCGGACAACCACGGTTATCCAGAGAACGGTACTTCAGGTTTCCCCTCACATAGAGCCTGTGTCAGGGATCCCGGGTCCTCGGCGGCGCGCGCATGCGCAGACCGCCGATCCGTCCCAGCCGGCGAGCGCAGAATCCTCGGCGATCGCGGCGGCCGCGCATGCGCAGTAGCGATCGCGGCCGCACCAATGGGAGAGCAGGGCGCCCTATTTAAAGCTGCCTGTGCATCTCCAAATTGCCGCAAGGTCTCGTTCCTGTTCCTGTAAGTACGCTCCTTGTTGCCAAACTCTGCCTGTCCTGTTTATGCTGACCTTCTCCTGCTCTGACCCCGGCTCGTCCCTGACCATCCTTCTGCCTGACCTCCTGCACCGCGCTGCCCGCTACCTGCTGAACCTGGCTTGTGACCCCGACCATTCTCCGCTTACTCCCCCCGTACCACGCTGCCCGCACAATACCGACCCGGCTAGTCTGACCTCGCCTACTCCTGATAGCTGCCCATCCATCCCGCTCGGATCGGGATCTGTCATCCCATCCGTCCCGCTCGGATCGGGATCTGTCATCCCCTTCACAGCAGGCTCTACCCGGGCACATACCCTCAGCGGGACCCCTCTGCCACCGCCGGGGGTGCCCAGGGACGCGACCTGGTTTCAGTCTTGCACCAAGTCCATCCCCACCATCAGGGGCCCTGGTGAAAAGGCAGACTGGGACTTAGACTCTGCGTCCTGGGAAACCCCGTGCCGTGGACCACTAGAGATCCCGTTGGTCGGAGCCTGACAGTACCTTGCGGCCATGACTGAGCCTGGAAGGGGAACTTCCCCTCTGGACGACATCTGTCGACAGATGGAGACCCTTACACTGGGAATTAGGGGACTACAGGAAGGTTATACGGTATTGGACAGACGCACGCAGTCCTTAGCTACCCCTACCAGGGGGTCTGGGGAACCCATTAGGAAGACTCCGGGGTTGTTACCCGCACCAGAACCCCGTGTCCCCACACCGGAACGTTTTTCCGGAGACCGAAGTAGATTCAGGGCCTTTCGTAACTCCTGTCAGTTATACTTTGACCTCCAGCCTCAGACCTTTTCCTCCGAATCAGTGAGGGTAGGGTTCATTATTTCCCTACTACAGGGGGGACCCCAAGACTGGGCCCACCGTCTCCGAAAGAAGCGAGACCCACTATTGCAGTCAGTGACGGTATTTTTTGAGGCTATGGCCCTCTTGTATGACGACCCGCTGCGCACCGCAACGGCCGAGAAGGCCCTATATACACTCAGGCAGGGTCACCGGACAGTGGAGGACTATGCCGCTGAATTCAGGCGTTGGCATAGTGACTGCCAATGGAACGAGGCGGCTCTGCACCACCAGTTCTGCGTAGGGTTAGCTGAACCCCTGAAGGACGAATTGGCCCGAATAGACATACCTAGCACTTTGGAGGCCTTGATAGCTTTGACTATTCGAATTGACCGCCGGTTACGGGAGCACAGGCAGGGAAGATGCAACCAAGGACAAGGATCAACTGGAACACCCCCTCAGGCCTCTACCCAGTTACAGCCGGCAGGCCAGAATCAGGTTGCCATGGATTCACCCGAGACCGGGCCATCGGGAAGGATCCGACCGACACTTACGCCTGAGGAACGCCAGAGGCGTCTTGCCAACCATCTCTGCCTCTACTGTGGGGGAACAGGCCATGTGGTACGTACCTGTCCAGCCAAGAGGGGTAAGTGTTCCGCTGTTTTCTCTACAGTCACTTCTAACAGTGTGGGCAATACTAGCTATCTGGCGGTACCTGTGTCACTTCAGCTGCCGGGGAGAACAGTGGTGACCACGGCTATTGTGGATTCTGGGGCGTGTAGTTGCTTCATAGATTTAGACTTTGCAGTTCAGCAACAAATTCCCCTACAAACCAAGGAGGTGGGATTGAATATTTTTCTAGCAGATGGTTCACATATTAAGTCAGGGGTGGTGGACCACGAGACCCCACCTATCCGTACTATCATATCGACCCATCATGAAGAACTCCTTCGGTTGGACGCCATAGCATCCCCACTATTTCCAATTATTTTGGGGCTCCCGTGGTTACGAGCCCATAATCCCCAGGTGGACTGGAAGGCGGGTTCTATGCAGTTCCTCTCCCCATACTGCCAGCAGCATTGCCTCCCTAGGATCTCCCCGATTCCACCGACTTTGTTGTGTCTAGAGACAGATGCAGAGCTGGCGCAAGTCATTCCGTCAGTTTACCATAATTTTCTGGACGTGTTTAGCAAGCGGGGGGCGGACATTCTCCCTCCGCACCGAGCTTATGACTGCCCAATTGATCTCCTCCCGGGGTCGGAAATCCCATTTGGGCGGATATTCCCCTTATCCGAGCGGGAGTTAGGGGTACTAAAGGAGTATATAGATGAAAACCTCCATAAGGGGTTTATTAGACCCTCCACGTCACCAGCCGGGGCGGGCATTTTCTTTGTGGAGAAAAAAGACAAGTCCCTCCGGCCCTGCGTAGATTACCGGGACTTGAATAAGGTCACAGTAAAAAACCGTTACCCGCTACCACTCGTCCCCGAGCTGTTTCAGAGGCTGAAGTCAGCATCTGTCTTCACTAAACTAGACTTGAGAGGTGCCTATAATTTAGTTCGTATCAGAGAGGGGGACGAGTGGAAGACAGCATTCCGTACCAGATTCGGACACTTTGAATACTTGGTTATGCCCTTCGGCCTATGCAACGCCCCTGCCACCTTCCAACATTTCATAAACGATGTGTTCAGGGACTACCTAGATATCTTCGTCATTGTATACCTGGACGATATCCTTGTCTTTTCCCCAACCTTGGAGGACCATAGAGGTCACGTGAGGCGCGTGTTAGAACGGCTCCGCCAACACAGCTTATATGCCAAGGCAGACAAGTGCTGCTTTGAACAGAGTAGCATTTCGTTTCTGGGTCTAACCATCTCTCCCACGGGAATAGCCATGGATCCTCAAAAGGTTTCGGCCATTTTAGATTGGCCAGCCCCCGCCGATAAGAAAGCGGTCCAACGCTTCATCGGCTTCGCGAATTTCTACAGGAAGTTCATTAAGAACTTTTCGGGCCTAGTGTCCCCAATCACCCAGCTGACCAGGCAGGGGGTTCGCTTCCAATGGACACCCGAGGCACAGAGGGCTTTCGAAGCCTTGAAGGAATTGTTTACGGCGGCTCCTATTCTGAGCCACCCTGATTCGTCCTTGCCATATATCTTGGAGGTGGACGCATCCGAGAATGCGGTCGGGGCGATCCTGTCCCAGAGGAAGGGCATCAAAGAACTCATGCACCCAGTGGCTTTCTTCTCCAGGAAACTGACTCCTGCGGAAAGGAATTATGATATCGGGGATCGGGAGCTCTTGGCGATTAAGGTGGCACTAGAGGAATGGAGATACTTGTTAGAAGGGGCGGTACACCCAATATTGATTTTTACGGATCATAAGAACCTAGAGTATCTGAGGACAGCTAAACGTCTGAGGCCACGTCAAGCCAGGTGGGCGCTGTTCTTTTCACGGTTCTTTTTCCATATAACCTATAGGCCAGGGTCTAAGAACACAAAACCAGACGCGCTCTCCCGCATGTTTGGGGATCCCGAAGAGAACCCCAAGCCAGACACTATCCTGTCCCCAGGAAATTTCTTAGTTCTCCAATCGGAGCTCCATTCTCAACTGCAGACCGCGTCCGTAGGAATGCAAGGTCCACCTGGGGTTCCCTTACTAAATAGGGAAGGACTTTTTTGGAAGGAGGATCAGATTGTGGTCCCTGAGGAGGCCCGTACATTGGTATTAGGATACTGCCACGATCACCCGCTGGCCGGGCACTTCGGGGTACGTAAGACCTTGGAGCTGCTGCAGCGTACTTTCTGGTGGCCTAATATGGCCAGGGAGTGCGAAACCTACATTAAGACCTGTCCCGTGTGTCAGAGAAACAAACCCACTAGGAATAAAGCTTGGGGTCTCTTGCGCCCATTACCCATTCCCGACAGGCCATGGACCATGATTTCCATTGACTTTATCGTGGAACTTCCACCTTCTCAGGACCACACAGCAATCTTCGTGATTGTGGACCGCCTGTCCAAGATGGCCCATTTTGTACCCTTAAAGGACACACCTACGGCCCTTGAAACAGCACGTGTGTTTATTAAGGAAGTAGTAAGACTCCACGGAATTCCCAGGGACATTGTATCTGACAGAGGGGTTCAGTTTACATCCAGGTTCTGGAAAGCTCTATGTGAAACCCTGGGGATTAAGTTATCGTTCTCTTCTGCTTATCACCCACAGACCAATGGCCAGACGGAGCGTACAAACCAGACCCTAGAGCAGTACCTCAGGTGCTATACTACCTTCCTCCAAGATGACTGGGTTACTCTCCTGCCGCTTGCGGAATTCGCATATAATAATGCAAGTCACTCTGCTACTAGACAGTCCCCGTTTTTCGCAAACTATGGGTTCCACCCTGTATTCCTGCCAGATCTAATCCCAGAGGTTGCAGTCCCAGCCACGCAGGATATGTTGACCTTTCTGTCGACCAATAGCAAGGTATTGCGGGAAGCAATGGCAAAGGCCCAGGATGACAACAAGAGGGCGTTTGATAGGAAGAGAAGAGGGGAATTGAGTTTGCGGCCAGAGGACCAGGTTTGGTTGTCCACCGCAAATTTAAAAATGTCCTGCCCTTCAAAGAAATTGGCTCCCAAGTTCTTGGGGCCTTTCCGGGTCAAACGTAAGGTCAACGAGGTGGCATACGAGCTGGCACTGCCCGAATCTATGAAGGTTCATCCGGTCTTCCATGTGTCCCTGTTGAAACCGGCAACTCCAGACCCCTTCCCGGATCGAAGGTCTAAGCCACCGGAGGCAGTAGACGTGGATGGGGAGGAGGAATTTGAAGTTGAAGCTATCTTAGATTGCAGGAAGAGGGGAGGCCAAACTCAGTTTCTGGTTAAATGGAAAGGATATGGGGCGGAGGAAAATTCATGGGAGCCGGCCCAAAATGTGCACGCCCCAAGACTTGTGCGGGAATTTTTTCGGAACCAGCCGTTGAGTAGGGGTCGGTTGGGCATCCGGAGGTTGCCCGTAGGGGGGGGGCAATATCAGGGATCCCGGGTCCTCGGCGGCGCGCGCATGCGCAGACCGCCGATCCGTCCCAGCCGGCGAGCGCAGAATCCTCGGCGATCGCGGCGGCCGCGCATGTGCAGTAGCGATCGCGGCCGCACCAATGGGAGAGCAGGGCGCCCTATTTAAAGCTGCCTGTGCATCTCCAAATTGCCGCAAGGTCTCGTTCCTGTTCCTGTAAGTACGCTCCTTGTTGCCAAACTCTGCCTGTCCTGTTTATGCTGACCTTCTCCTGCTCTGACCCCGGCTCGTCCCTGACCATCCTTCTGCCTGACCTCCTGCACCGCGCTGCCCGCTACCTGCTGAACCTGGCTTGTGACCCCGACCATTCTCCGCTTACTCCCCCCGTACCACGCTGCCCGCACAATACCGACCCGGCTAGTCTGACCTCGCCTACTCCTGATAGCTGCCCATCCATCCCGCTCGGATCGGGATCTGTCATCCCATCCGTCCCGCTCGGATCGGGATCTGTCATCCCCTTCACAGCAGGCTCTACCCGGGCACATACCCTCAGCGGGACCCCTCTGCCACCGCCGGGGGTGCCCAGGGACGCGACCTGGTTTCAGTCTTGCACCAAGTCCATCCCCACCATCAGGGGCCCTGGTGAAAAGGCAGACTGGGACTTAGACTCCGCGTCCTGGGAAACCCCGTGCCGTGGACCACTAGAGATCCCGTTGGTCGGAGCCTGACAGCCTGCCATGGAACGCAAGCCAGGCCTGGTCACTAAACTTCAAGGGAATCCTTTCCATATTTAACAAACGTAGCCCCTCCCGCAAAATAAGGCCTGGGCAATCCTTTAAGGCCAATGGTGCATGAAACGCAGAGGCCACGACCCTCTCCCTCAGGAGTCTCCCAGGGAGCGATCTGACCTCTTCCGCAGTCACACACCACCGCCTCAGTATCTTCAAGCACGGAGCCACATAAGCCAGGAGCTTACCATGCCTGACTCTCAAGCTTTTCACTCTCTCCCAGCAGTTCAGAAAAGGCTTAAACCAGACTTGGAAAAGGCCTACCCATGCAAGCGGTCTCTCTTTTAACATGCTACCAAGATTATGTTTAATAAACATCAGAGAGAAGAAAACAACTGGGTTGACCATACCTAGGCCACCCTCCCGCCTGGATCGATAAGTCACATCCCGCTTCACAAGGTCCAGTCTGTTCCCACATAATAGCTGGAAGAAGCAGCTGTAAACCCTCGTGTAGAGAGACTCTGGCAAAAGACAAACGAAACTGACGTATAAAAAAACAGGGACCAAGTAAGTCTTGATTAGGTCAACCCTTTCCCTTAGGGACAGCCGCCACCCCTTCCAGCATCTCACTTTAACATCAGCACCTGCCAACCTGGACTCCCAATTTGTTTTGCTGTAGTCGTCAGGGCCAAATTCGATGCCTAGCACTTTTACCTTCTGTCGGGGCTCAGGGAAGGCATCTGGAAGCTCGAAGCCTTCACCTTCCCTGCCCATCCAGAAAACTTCACACTTGTCATGATTAATCTTGGAGCCTGATGCCTCTGCATACTGCTCCATCACCGAGACCACCTCCTGCGCCTCACCGGTCCCAGAGATGAATACAGATACGTCATCGGCATAAGCCACGACCCTCAAAGGTGGCTCACCAGTAGTGCCCACCAGCACCCCGCCATCTAGCCTTCAAAAGAAGGGGTCGATGGAAAAGGCATAGAGCAGAGGGCTCAGCGGACACCCCTGGCGCACCCCCGAGCCGACCTCAAAGGGCCGCCCAATCCAACCATTGATCAACATGAAGCTCTCAGCCCCTCTGTACAAAGCCTGAAGCCATCCAATGAACCTCCCCTCCAGGCCATACCTGTCAAGGAGATGCCAGAGGTACTTGTGGTCGACCCGATCAAAAGCCTTAGCTTGATCCAACGCCAGCAAGTACTTCCCACAGCCATCAGCCCTGCACCGCTCCAGAGCCTCCCGGAGAGCTAACACCGCTGAAAAAGTACTCCTGCCCTGGACCGAGCAGTGCTGCTGCTGCGAAAGTAGACCGTCTGCCACTGACGACAAGTGCCAGAAAAGGATCTTGGCCAGGATCTTTCTATCGACATTGAGCAGGCTAATGGGGCGCCAATTCTCAATCATCGTAGGGTCCTTACCTTTTGACAGCAAGATCACAGCTGACTTCCTCATGGAGGGAGGGAGCAAACCCTCATCCAGACAGCAGTTAAACACCTCCGCTAGGTGAGGTGCCAAGCTAGATTTGAAAGTCTTAAAAAACTCTGCTGTCAACCCATCTGGCCCTGGTGTCTTTTTAATGGCCAGACTGTCTATCGCTTTGGCAACCTCTTTGGTGGTGCAGCCGCATTTCAACTGCGGCTGCACCACCTTCCCCTCCTGCGATTTGCAACTGTTTTCCAGCTTGCTGTGAAGTTTTTCCCGCTTTACAAAAACCGATTTCTCAGTCTTTTTTGGCTTCAGTGGCCTAGGGCACTTGTCTGCCTCATCACCAGTGTCATCAGATGAAAATGCGAACTGCCGTCCATGCAGGGGGGACTCTAATGCAGTCACAAATTCCATGGCACCAACCTCCTCCTCCTGCTCCACCTGGGATCCCCAATCTAGCCGCTGTTGCTGAGGGGGGATGGGTTCCGACTCACCCTCCACTTTCAAACATTCTCCAGCACGCTGAGAAGTAACTTTGCTCACTTCCCCAACCTCACCTGGGGGGTCCAACAGGTCCCCGGATGACACCAACTCCCCGATCTGGCCCCTCGCAGCCGCTAAGGATCTGTCACGGGCCTGCCTGAAACGCTCCTCATTCATGTATTTCTCCCGCATGAAGCCGCTGGATGCTTTCAGGGTCTCCACTAGATCACATTGCTGGTGCACTGCCTGCTCCATGCGCTCCAGCTCAGGCTTCATAGCTTGCCGCTTTGTGCTTCACACTCGATCATATGATGACTTAAACTTCCGGAGGTCATTTTTCATTCTGACCAGCTTGTCTTCCTCCTTCCCGATCCTTGCCACATGGGCGTCCACACAGTTCCGATAAGCCGCATACGATTCCCCTCCTTTAGGGCCTTTTCCCAGGTTCTCAATAGCTGGCATGTCAGAACCAGTACTAGGAGCCCCAGGGGTCCCTCCTCCTCCTCCTGGATCATGGCCAGGCTCCACCATCCTCTCCTGGGTAGTGCCAGAAATTTAGTCCCTGGCTCAGACTGAGGCCTAGCAGGACCTCACACAGCACACACCACACACTGTCTGTGCAGCACCACACCCACTTCCTTCTAACGACACTCAGCTGTAGGATAGCTGGAGAAATCCTAGAAGGGTGTGCCAATTGCTAGACTGCTCCCCATCCCTTAGAGTGCACCAGATTGTATATAAGATTTGTATATGCCTGTGTGTGGTCAGCCAGCTGGATTGGAGTGGGGTCTCCCTCTAGTGGTGGCCAGAGGTAGTGCAGGCTGTGAAAGTATATCGCGGCTGGTCTTATATATACAGTATATTCAAAGTAAGTCCCCCTCATTCCCTGTTACCCCAAGTCACGGCCAGACGTGCACGCCTCGGTTAGCTAGTCGCTGTGGGCGTGTGCATGTGAGTTGGATCCGTGACAGACTGGATCTGCTTAGTACATTACTGCATGGTTTATTCATTTATTTCCGTGTACTAAAGGTTGGAAGCTTGGTAGAATTGACTGACCTACAGAAGCTCATTTAGTGCATAATTTTTTTTTGTAGAAGACATACTTGGCTATTTGCTCCCCACCCCTTCTTTGTTTTTCTTTTCTATCTTTTATTTTGGCAAAATGGCTGAGACAGTAATCAGCTACATGAAGCAAAGTCGAGATGACCTGATGAATCTGTGCGAGTCCAGAGGCATCCAGACCACAAGGGGTCAGACGAAGGAGCAGATGATACGTGCCCTGGCCGAGAAAGATAAGGAGGCGCAAGCCTTGGTTATGGAGCCACAGGATGCGGCCCTTGATGCCCCAGAGGAACAGCAGCCTTCCCCGCCACCGGATGTGGATTGTGGTGACATCCGGGAGGGCCAACAGGAAGCCCTTTCGTTGTCCCTGCAGGCTGATCTACAGCTGCTGGGCCCAGTCAATTAAATATTACGCTTCCAGTTCATTATGCAGCGCCGGGAAGCAGAGGACAGGCAAGCAGCCGCAGAGCGGGAAGCAGAGGACAGGCGAGCAGCTGCAGAGCGGGAAGCAGAGGACAGACGAACAGAACGGGAAGCAGAGGACAGGCGGGCAGAACAGCAACATGAACTGGAGCTAGCAAAACTCCAGCTGCAGCAGAACAGGTCTGCTGGTAACACTGAGGCCAGGGAAGAACGAATACACAGAATTTCCCTGGACAAGTTCCCCACCATGGACCTAGATGGTGATATGGACACTTTCTTACAAGGATTTGAGAGGACTTGTCATCAGTACCTCCTGTCCAAGGAGCAATGGGCACAGTACCTCATACCAGGGCTGAAAGGCAAGGCCCTGGATGTGCTTGTGAGTCTTCCAGAGGGCCAAGAAAGGGACTATGAGGCTCTTAAACAGGCCATTGTTAAACGGTACCAGCTCACGCCAGAGGTGTACCGCAAGCGTTTCAGGACATTGTATCGAGGTCCTAATGACATCTACATGGACCTCATCTGCAGTCTGCGCACTGCTTTCCAGCAATGGCTAAAGGGACTGTCCATAATCACCTTTGACGCCCTACAGGAGCTAATGAGTAAGGACCAGTTCCTACAGTCATGTCCTTTTGAGGTCCGGCAATTTCTACAGGACCGAGATCCCAAGACAGTGGATCAAGCAGCGGAAATAGCCGACTCCTATGCGGCTAACAAAATAACTGTCACCAGGAGGACTACTGCACACAGCTGGAAAGGAGGAAAAGCAACCAGCCCTTCTTCTCAGAACATCCAAAGGATCAAGGCACCGAGACCTTTAGGAGCCACCCCAACAACTGTGGATACCCGGAGATGTTTTTTGTGCCACAAGATAGGTCATCTTAGTATATCCTGCCCTGAAAAAAAGAAGGCTGTCCCACCATCTACCAAGACAACCCGCCCAGAGTCTACTGTTTTGTGTGCCTCCAGGAATGCAGGAGTGCTCTCTGATAACCTGCAGCCTGTCACTGTGGGTGACAAAGTTACTACCGGCCTAAGGGACAGTGGAGCGGAGGTGACTTTAGTGCATCCAGAACTGGTGAGCCCTGAGGATCTTATTCCTGGTAAGACCATGACTGTAAAGGGGGTTGGGGGCATCAACCCAGCTGTCCCCATGGCCTGTGTTTATCTAGACTGGGTAGCTGGGAGAGGAATGGGAGAAGTGGGTGTAACAGATGCCATTCCCACTAGTGTATTATTGGGTACTGACCTAGAGTGGTTGGTAGCCCATTATGAGCCATATCCAGCCCCCTAGAATCTACATCACCACCTGAGGCCCTGGACTCATGTAAAGTACTGTTTGAAGACTCTGTGAACATTGGGGATTCTGGGTAGGGTCAAGGGGTGAATGACTGTGTACCAGGTCCTGGCCTTAGTGGCTCTCTGGAGTCGAGGCCTGGGGAAGAGCTTAAAGTCACAGAGGACTCTGCAACTGACAATGTGTTATGTGAAGTAAAATGTAATGACATGTGCAAGGCAGACCTTCCCTCTGCTGCAGTGGTGACTCGGGGTGCCCACCCAGTTGGCCCCAGACCAGTCATTGCCCACTGCTACAGAGGAACTGTCTGTGGAAGGGCCTAATCTAGCTGGGTTGGACCCTTGTGAACCTGGCCCAGAGGGCCTAAGCTCTCCTCAGGCTGTCATCTCCCTGGCGCCTGTGGCAGATAGCTCAGAGTTCCCTGAGGCTGTTAGAACTGATAGCAGCCTGAAGAAACTCAGGGGTCTGGCTGACAGACCACTAGCTGGGGATGACAAAGCACGCATATACTGGGAATAGGGCAGGCTATACAGAGAGGCCATCCCTTCTAAGCTATCTGACAAAAGCATAACAGAGCGGCAGTTCGTTGTACCCCACAAGTACCGGGAGCAATTGTTGCAAATGGCTCAAGAGATTCCTCTCTCCGGGGACTTGGGGGTTAAAAAAAACTAACGCTGTCTTGCACACAGCTTCTACTGGCCACACATAGGCACCGACGTTGCTAATTATTGCAGTTCCTGTGTTGCGTGCCAGCGTGTTGGCAAGGCAGTAGACACAAGCAAAGCCCCTCTGAAGCCTTTGCCCATTATTGAGGAGCCCTTCCAGAGGGTGGCAGTAGACAATATAGGGCCTTTAGCCATACCCAGCAGTTCAGGGAAACGGTACATACTGTAGTAGATTATGCTACCCGGTACCCAGAGGCAATAGCCCTGAGCGCAGACAAGGTTGCGGATGCACTGCTGAGCATCTTTACCCGAGTTGGTTTTCCCCGGGAAATGCTCACAGATCACGGCACGCAGTTCATGTCTTGCTTCATGGAATGTCTGTGTCAGAAGATTCAGGTGGAGCATATTTTGGCCAGTCCCTACCACCAACAGACAAATTGGCTGTGTGAGCGATTCAATGGCAGTTTAAAACAGATGCTTAAAGTGTTTGTGGAATCTCAGGGAAGGGACTGGGAAAGGTATCTACCCCACCTGCTCTTAGCCTATCGTGAGGTGCCCCAGGCATCCACAGGATTCTCCCCCTTTGAGCTTCTAAATGGAAGAAGGGTCCACGGGCCCCTCGATCTCTTTCCAGAGGCCTGGGAGGGGCAGGATGTCGGTCCAGAAGTCTCAGTGGTAGATTATGTACTAAAACTGTGGGAAAAACTAGACGCTCTGATGGGCTTGGTGCGGGAAAATCTTACGCAGGCCCAAGCCATCCAGAAACAATGGTATGACCAGACTGCCCGGGAGAGGGTGTATGAGGTAGGCCAAAAGGTTTGGGTATTAGTCCCCATGCGGCAGAACAAGCTGCAAGCTGCCTGGGAGGGACCCTATACCATATATGAGAAAAGGGGTGATGTGACCTATGTGGTATCCCTTGATGACCGTGGTAAGCGGCTTAAAGTGTACCATGTGAACATGATGAAGGCGCACCATGACAGATCAGCCTGTGCTCTCCCAGTCTGTAGTCTGTTACCAGAGAGTGAAGCCGATCCACTAGTGGATCTCCTGGCTGCCACCAAGGAGCCAGACTCCCTTGGGGAGTTGCAAATCAACCCCCAACTGACTGCGGGGCAACAAACAGGGCTGTCTGGGGTGCTGGAGCCCCATCAGGATACCTGCACCTCCTGGCCTGGCCTAACCTTTCTAGCTGTCCACCATGTGGACACGGGGAGTCACAAGCCTATTAGACAGGCAGCGTATAGGGTCTCCCTTGAGGTTCAAGTAGACATTAAAAGGGAGATCGATGAAATGCTAGCGCTAGGTGTGATACAGAAGTCCCAGAGTGCATGGGCATCCCCTGTAGTGCTGGTGCCCAAACGAGACCAGACCACAAGGTTTTGTGTGGACTATCGAAGACTGAATGCGATTACAGTTTTTGATGCATACCCAATGCCCTGGGTCGATGAACTGTTGGATAAGCTGGCCAGCGCCCGCTATCTGACAATCATGGACCTAAGTAGAGGATACTGGCAGATCCCTCTGACCAGTGAGGCTTGGGATAAATCTGCCTTTATCATCCCCTTTGGCCTCTTTGAATTTAACGTTATGCCATTCTGGATGAAGAATGCCCCAGCCACCTTCCAAAGGGTCGTGAATGGTCTGCTGGAAGGGGTGGAATACTGTGCTGTGGCCTATCTAAACGACATTGCAGTGTTCAGTGCAACCTGGAAGGAACATTTAGCACACCTAACACAAGTTTTGGAGAATATCACAGCAGCCAGCCTGACAATTAAGCCCAACAAATGCCAGGTTGGCATTTGGGACATGTAGTGGGGGGAGGCATGGTCCAGCCTGAAACTGGGAAGGTAGATGCCATCATGTCCTGGCCCACTCCCCAGACCAAGAAGCAGGTCATGTCCTTCCTGGGTACGGCAGGGTACTATCGAAAGTTTGTTCCTAACTACAGTGCCCTGGCCAAACCCTTGATGGATTTGACCAAGAAAAAGCTACCGAAACAGGTTCACTGGACAGCAGACTGTGAACACGCATTTGCAGCTCTTAAACATGCTCTGGCCTGTGCTCCCGTGCTGCAGACCCCAGACTTCCGCTGCAGGTTTGTGGACCAGACCGATGCCTCGGCCTATGGCCTAGGCGCTGTGCTGAGCCAGGTGAATCCAGCTGGGGAGGAGCACCCTGTTTTGTACCTCAGCCGGAAGCTGCTGCCCAGGGAGGTGGCCTATGCCACCATAGAGAAGGAGTGCTTGGCAATTGTTTGGGCTTTACAAAAGCTGCAGCACTATCTGAATTCACAGTGATCACTGACCACAACCCCCTTAGCTGGTTGCATAGAGGTGCTGGGGACAATGGGAAATTGTTACGCTAGAGCCTAGTTCTGCAGCAATACAACTTCACCATTCAGCACAAGAAAGGAAGCAATCATGGAAATGCTGATGGTCTGTCCCGTCAGGCGGAACCTTCTGTGTAGATGCATTAGCTGACCCGTTTAGGCTTAGCTATGCGTCATCTAGATGGGGGGAGATGTGACATAAATGTAAGATTTGAGTAGCTGAGATGTGATCTGTAGAAATATGACATTGAAGATTTAGCCTACTTCCATGTTAATAATAGGATGGGTTCAGGATTCAGTCAGATACATATGGTCACCAATTAGCATATGAAAGGACAGAGCATCCTCTAGGCTGGAGGTGACACCTAGATGCCAATAAAACCTGGTCACCTATGTAGCCAGACTTTGTCACCTCCTGGAAGTTTAAAAGAGGAATCCCAGAAGTTTCCATTTCGAAAACAGCAGGAGACCAGGAGTGGCTCCAATGTGTCTGTCAAGCTATAACTTATATCAGTAGATCAAAGGAATACATTTCATCTCTTATAAAAGCTAAAATATTAGTTGAAAAGAGATGAAAATACTTCCTTCTGATTGGACACACTGTAGGCTACATCTGCATGTAAAGCTGTATTTGCAGCCTATGTAGAATCCCAGAGAAACTCAGAAAATGGTTATATGGTGCCTGATTGTGACAGCTGAATAGTGATTGGTACTGTTGCGATCGGACTGATGCGCTGGTGTCGGAAATTCAATTCCTGACTTGGTGATTCAAACCGTTCCTTGTCCAATCGACTTTGGGCATTTCAGTACCCAGAATGTCCTGTGGGCTGGTACAGGAACACCCCCCAGAGTTGATTGGCCAAGGGCTAATGTCCAGCCTATGTCCATATTCCCATAAATTGAGGACCTGGGATATGGACAGTGTGATTCATACGGAGCCGGTTCTATTGACTGGCGGATCGCGGACATTCTCTGACTTGCTCCAACTGCAGGATAACTCTTGGTAAAAGTTTTATTTCTGTTTTTTATTCCCTTTTATTTTATAGTCAATAGCCAATTGTGTGTCTTCTTGTATTTTCCGTATTATTTGTAACTCTTTATACTTTGTACATATATTATGCACTCCCCACTTTTGGGATATTAAATCATAAAATTAATAAGTGACTTCTGGGTAAATAAGCTCAGGCTCATATCTCCGGAGAGATTGTATTGTATTGTATTGTAGTGTCTATATATGCTCAGTCAAGTTCATTGCCTATCTGTATGCAATTGCACTGCGTGTTGGCAGATTGCATGCAGATTGTAAGGTAGCAGGTCTGCCAGACGGAGATCTGTGTGTGTGTGGTGGCCCAGCAGACCAGTCTGCGAACAAACTGTTGGGAAGTGGCAAGCTACCGTTTGTTGCGTGTCTGGTGCGGGGGGGGGGTGTGAACAGTGGGAGAGTGATTAACACCAGGGTTCTAGCTTGTAGGATAGCTGGAAATATTTTATTGAAATAAAATCTTGCAACCAGCTTACATTTTATACAAAAATACAAAAGAATAAATAAATACATACAGTATTCAATAATCTGTAAACAAGCATAAACAAAAACAAGAACAGGATACATCTCCCTAAATCATATATATATATACTTTCCACTGAATAGCAACAGCCTTTATGGCTTTACTAACTGGGCAGGTAAGAAGCAGAAAAAAAAGTAAAAAAACATCACCGAGACCTTTATGGCCTACTTATTAAGCATTAAATGTATCCTCCCCTTGTAGGGGAAGCAACTTCCACTAAACAACAGCTTTTATGGCTTTAAAAACACTACTTATCTACTCAACCAAAGCTAAGGAAGCTAGACCTTCAGGTGCACATAGCCTTTCTTCAAAAAAAGACTTCTTAACAAAATCTAGGGGAGTGAATGAAGATGAAAAACAAGAAAGCAACCTCACCAAGAGATCAACAGATTGCAGCTACAGGCCTGATGTTCCTCCACGCCCCTATCCAGGCCTTTCGCCGCAACCTGTCTTTCTCTAGACCCCGAATTTTCCCAACCTCACCAAGGAAGTCACACACCACCACCTGAACAGGAAGGACCTTCTGCCGAATGGAAACCTGACACCGTGCATTCCATGTGTAGTAACGGGTCACTAGACAAACTAAAAAAACAGTGTTCAAATCAAAACCAGTATGACTTTCCAATGCCCCATATACCCACTCTGCATAAGACATGCAGTGTAGGAAGGGAATGTCTAGAGCCCTCCCCACCTCTTTATACACCTCTATGTTGAAGGGACACTGAAGCAAGAAGTGGTCCATAGATTCCACCTCACCCCCACACTCCGTCCTCGGACAACCACGGTTATCCAGAGAACGGTACTTCAGGTTTCCCCTCACATAGAGCCTGCCATGGAACGCAAGCCAGGCCTGGTCCCTAAACTTTAAGGGAATCCTTTCCATATTTATCAAACGTAGCCCCTCCCGCAAAATATGGCCTGGGCAATCCTTTAAGGCCAATGGTGCATGAAACGCAGAGGCCACGACCCTCTCCCTCAGGAGTCTCCCAGGGAGCGATCTGACCTCTTCTGCAGTCACACACCACCGCCTCAGTATCTTCAAGCACGGAGCCACATAAGCCGGGAGCTTACCATGCCTGACTCTCAAGCTTCTCACTGGCCCGCCTCTCTTCCAGCAGTTCAGAAAAGGCTTAAACCAGACTTGGAAAAGGCCTACCCATGCAGGCGGTCTCTCTTTTAACATGCTACCAAGATTATGTTTAATAAACATCAGAGAGAAGAAAACAACTGGGTTGACCATACCTAGGCCACCCTCCCGCCTGGATCAATAAGTCACATCCCGCTTCACAAGGTTCAGTCTGTTCCCCCATAATAGCTGGAAGAAGCAGCTGTAAACCCTCGTGTAGAGAGACTCTGGCAAGAGACAAACGAAACTGACGTATAAGAAAACAGGGACCAAGTAAGTCTTGATTAGGTCAACCCTTACCCTTAGGGACAGCTGCCACCCCTTCCAGCATCTCACTTTAACATCAGCATCTGCCAACCTGGACTCCCAATTTGTTTTGCTGTAGTCGTCAGGGCCAAATTCGATGCCTAGTACTTTTACCTTCTGTCGGGGCTCAGGGAAGGCATCCGGAAGCTCGAAGCCTTCACATTCCCTGCCCATCCAGAAAACTTCACACTTGTCATGATTAATCTTGGAGCCTGATGCCTCCGCATACTGCTCCATCACCGGGACCACCTCCTGCGCCTCACCGGTCACAGAGACGAATACAGATACGTCATCGGTATAAGCCACGACCCTCAAAGGTGGCTCACCAGTAGTGCCCACCGGCACCTCGCCCAACACCCCGCCATCTAGCCTTCTAATGAAGGGGTTGATGGCAAAGGCATAGAGCAGAGGGCTCAGCGGACACCCCTGGCGCACCCCCGAGCCGACCTCAAAGGGCCGCCCAATCCAACCATTGATCAACATGAAGCTCTCAGCCCCTCTGTACAAAGCCTGAAGCCATCCAATGAACCTCCCCTCCAGGCCATACCTGTCAAGGAGATGCCAGAGGTACTTGTGGTCGACCCGATCAAAAGCCTTAGCTTGATCCAACGCCAGCAAGTACTTCCCACAGCCATCAGCCCTGCACCGCTCCAGAGCCTCCCGGAGAGCTAACACCGCTGAAAAAGTACTCCTGCCCTGGACCGAGCAGTGCTGCTGCTGCGAAAGTAGACCGTCTGCCACTGACGACAAGCGCCAGAAAAGGATCATGGCCAGGATCTTTCTATCGACATTGAGCAGGCTAATGGGGCGCCAATTCTCAATCATCGTAGGGTCCTTACCTTTTGACAGCAAGATCACAGCTGACTTCCTCATGGAGGGAGGGAGCGAACCCTCATCCAGACAGCAGTTAAACACCTCCGCTAGGTGAGGTGCCAAGCTAGATTTGAAAGTCTTAAAAAACTCCGCTGTCAACCCATCTGGCCCTGGTGTCTTTTTAATGGCCAGACTGTCTATCGCTTTGGCAACCTCTTCAGCTGTGATCTCACTTGTCAAACTTGTGGGCGGGGTGTTATTCTCCAAACCTGGTGTAGAGTCCAGGAAGCTTGACATCCCTGCCCGGTCAAGGTGCTTCTCTTTCAAAAGATCCTCAAAAAAAGCCCTTGAGACCTCCAAGATCCCTGACCTGGATTTCGTCAGGGATCCTGTACTATCCCTCAGGCCGCTGATCGTCTTAATTGCTATGCTCCGTTTACAATTCTGGTAAGGGTCGGGTGAATGGTACTTCCCGTAGTCCCTCTCCAGAACCAAAGAGGCATGCCGATCATACTGATACTTCTTCAAGAGAAGCTTAACCTCTGAGATTGCCCCAGAATCTCCACCCTCTGAGACAAGGCGGTCAAGCTTTCTCCGTAACTGCTGATAGGCAATGTATTTCTCAAGTTGTTTCCTCTTACCTAGGGCCTTGAAAAACCTGTCAATCCGCACTTTGGTAAGCTCCCACCATTCCGACTTACTGCCGCAGAAATCCAGGATGGTCTCCTGAGCCTGAGGAAACTCCTCAAAGGATCGTCTCACCTCTTCGTCCTCCAGCAGAGCCGAATTCATCCTCCAGACACCCCTTCCCTTCAGCGGTGTATCTGAGGCATTCAAAATCAGTTAACAAAAGGTGGTCGGAAAACTCCACCGCCTGACACTCAGGTGCCAAGAAAGCGGAGTCCCCCTTTAAACAAAGCCTATCTATTCTACTCTCACTTCTACCTCGCCTAAAAGTGAATCCCGTGCTGTCCAGGCTGCGCTTAATTAAGGCATCCTCCAGACCTGCTTCCCTAACTATCGCATTTAAAAAAAACGCTGTCATACTCCAGCCTGTCAATGGAGCCCTTCCTGTCCTTAAGCCTAGTGACAGTATTAAAGTCTCCTCCAAAGACAACTTGCCGGGATGTAAAAAGGAAAGGCTTAATCCTTGTAAAGAGGCATTTCCTAGCCCACGTAGACTGGGGACCGTAGATGTTAATGAGCCTTCGCTCCTGCCCCTTCACAAGGACGTCCAAGACCATACACCTTCCAATCTCTACCTCAATGACCCGCCAACACGTTACCATGCCGGAAAAAAGTACCGCAACTCCGCTGTAAGGCTCAGCCGCAAGAGACCAAAAGGAAGGACCACACCTCCACTCCCTTTTTCCTAGATGCACGTCAGCTAGGCTGGTAAGCCTGGTCTCTTGCAAAAATAAAATGTCAGCTCCAATACTGCTGAGCAAAAATAAGGCCGTACTTCTTGCACTTACAGACTTTATGCTGGCAACATTAATGGTTGCAACCTTTATCGGAGCGGAAACTGCCATTAAGGTAGTTGAGATGAGCGTTTCTTAACTTTGGTTTTCTCAGCTTAACTGGGGGTCTAGTCCTTTTAAGGGACCCTCCAGCCTCTTCCTCCTCCATGGGGGAAAGAGACTCTCCAGTGTCTCCCTCTTACCCTGAAAGAACCCCAAACTTATTTTCAAGAGATATAACCTCAACCTCTAGTGAGGAAACTGAAGAAGAAGGGGACAGCACTGCCCTATTTCTACCTCCCTTCCCCACCAAAGACCACACATGCTCCTTATTCTCCTTAGATGCTCCATCCTTCCCAGGGACTAAGCTCTCCTGCCCAGCCTTCACCTGACCCTTAGATGCCGCCGAGCCCCCTGTCCGACCTCTGTGACGCTGCGGGAGCAAAACTGGCGGGGGGACCACAAATAGCTTACACACCCCTGCCCCCTTAGCCGCCTCACCCAACTTGGAACTAACAGGGGGGCACACACGAGGAGGGGCAGACAACACCTGGGAGGATACAGAGACGGGGGAAGACACCACAACAGGGGGGGTTACAGGCACACTAGGGGTTACACACGGTGCACCTGGCACCAGGGCATCTGGAGCAGTTGCCCCATCAGGAGCTGGGCCTGCAATCCTCTCCTCTGCATCCATCCTGGCCAACTCCTCAGCAATATCAGATAAATTATGTAATGCTTCAGGGCACTGGTTGTAGGAATGCCCCAATACCTGACAGAGGTTACACCGAATTTGGTTACAGTCACGAGCTACGTGACCAAAACCCTGGCATAATGAGCATTTCAGGACCTCACAACTTGAGGCGAAGTGCCCCTTGTTGCCACACCGGTGGCAGACTTTCGGCTGCCCGGCATAAAAGACTATTAGTCTATCTTTCCCAAGGAAGGTCGAAGATGGGAGATGCTTCACCATGTTATTCTCCACCTGCAGCCTTACGGTCGCCGACCATCCCCCAGTCCAGATCCCACGATCGTCCAAGATTTTCCTAAGGGGTGCTAACACTTCCCCAAACCGATTTAGCCATACAATAATATCCGCCGAGGGGATCGACTCATTCCTGACCAGGATTGTAACATTTTTGTATTTCAATGGTTTTTATTAATTTTAAACAGTATAAAACAGAGGCAACAAAACACGCCCACGCAGGGGCTATCAATTGCACCGATAGAAAATGCATAATAGAGCAGACAACGCTCTAATTCCAATAAGGCAAAACGTATGCCCACGCAGGGGCTATCAATGGCACATAGGTTACAATAACATCAGTGAAACTCAGATTATTGCAACTAAAGACAGCTGTCCACTGTCACATCAAAACAAACAGAAAAGGAGAGAAAAAGAGCAGAGAAGAAAGAGAAAAAAAAAACAAAAAAAAAACAAAAACAAAAACACACACCAAAGAGCAAGGGTCCATGAGCGCCAATACAAAACTCCATCACCTCCCTACACTGGCCGGGGGGAGCATGGGAAAGGCATATTGCAGCCACGGCTCCCATATTTTCAAAAATTTATGTTGAGAGTCGTTGCATATACTCGACATCTGTTCATTGAGCATCATAGTAGTCATACGATCCCGCACCCCCTGAAAAAGTACAAACGGACTCTTCCAGGCCTGAGCAATTGTCCTAGTGGCCGATAAAAACAAATAGGAAGCCAACCACTGCTGACAAGCCAAGAGGCCCGGTATGGGGCAATGAAGCAAAGCATACCGAGCATCCCGGCGTATGGAGAGATGAAACAAAGTGAAAAGGAGGCAAAACACACGAGACCAAAAACGAACCAACCTCGGGCATGACCACCAGATATGCAGTACATCACCACGATGGGAACAACTCCGAAAACATCGATCACTACAGGCAGGGTTAGCCTGGGCCAAACGAGCCGGCACCCAATACCAACGAAACAATACCTTATAGGCTGCTTCCAGCGTGGTCGTATTAAACGAACATTTAGCTATGAGTGACCAGGCTTTATTCCAGTCCTCCGGATCCACAGCCACTCCCAGGTCGCGTTCCCACTGAACTACATATGAAAGAGAAGTGTGCGACGAGCATCTGTTCAAAGCTGCGTAAAGAAGGGAGATAAGGCCCGGGGCGCCCGGACGCTGCTGGCAAAGCCGTTCAAAGGCAGATTGCTGATATGGGAAAGCAGAAGTGGCCCTCAGCGAGAGTAGCCAGTGCCGCAATTGAAGGTACCGAAAAAATTCTGCTGGGGGAACATCCCGAGACTCCCGGAGGACATTCCAGGTGGGAAAGGACCGAAAAATCAAAAAGTGTCGCACCTGTGAGAAACCATGA
This sequence comes from Staurois parvus, assembly GCF_062004578.1. Taxonomy (NCBI): domain Eukaryota; kingdom Metazoa; phylum Chordata; class Amphibia; order Anura; family Ranidae; genus Staurois; species Staurois parvus. The sequence continues at coordinate 1,904,418 of NW_028318100.1, forward strand.
GCCACCCACCAAGAAAATGCCCTCGGGTGATCTAGACCCGGCGGGAAAAGAGGGTTATTAACGATTGGAAGCAAGGGCAAAAAGGGTGACATCAGGCCACTGGAGTAACGTACCGAGTCCCAGACTCGTAGGCCATGGAGCAACATCGGACTCAGCGCCATAGGGCGCAGGGCAGGGGGAAGCCATAGAAGTGTTGACAGTGCGATAGGGGCACAATTAGGTAGTTCTAGCAGGACCCAGAGAGGAACATCGGAGGAAGCGTGCAACATAGACAGCGGGGCAATTTGGCTCGCCTGATAATACTTAGTTACATTGGGTACCCCAAGACCACCTTGGAGTCTATGAGCAAAGAGCGTATTTCTAGAGACTCTGGGATGCTTATTGGCCCAGATAAAAACGCATAAACTTCGCCTGAAGCAACCGAAGAAAATTAGGGGGAACCCGCACTGGGAGGGTGCGAAAATAATATAACAATTTCGGCAAGATGGTCATTTTCACTGAATGAACCCGTCCTATCCAAGACAGGTGCGGAAATTGCCAGGAATGCATAAGAGAAGATAAGGAGCTAAGCAAAGGATAATAATTTGCAGCAAAAAGGGAGTCATAGGTGGGGGTCAAGCGAATGCCCAAGTATTCAAGAGAAGAGGAAGCCCACCGGTAAGGGAAGTGGGATTGTAGGCGCGAAACCAAATCTGAAGCCAAAGTAATATTGAGAGCAACGGTTTTATCCAAATTAATACGTAGACCCGAGATCAAGGAGAAGCGCTCAAGTACCCGTTGCAAATTAGGAAGCGTCGTCAGAGGATTAGTAAGGGTCAAGAGGGCATCATCCGCAAAGAGGCTCAGTTTAAACTCCTGTCCCGCGTATGGAACCCCCGATACATTGCAGTCGGTCCGGAGCGCTAAAGCCAGTGGCTCAAGTGCCAGGACAAAGAGCGCCGGGGACAGCGGGCAGCCCTGCCTCGTCCCTCGCCCAACAGGAAAGGGATCCGAGAAATACCCAGCGTATTTAACGGAAGCCGAAGGAAAGGAATACAAGGCTTGAATCCAAGAGAGAATAGAATCCCCGAAACCCCAGCGAGACAGCACAAACCGCAGATATTCCCAGGATAGAGAATCAAAAGCTTTATATATGTCCAAGGACAGTAAGAAACCTGGGATTTTCCGTTGTTGCAGAAAATGTATAAGATGGACCACCTTACGGACGTTATCACCCACCTGCCTCCCGGGGATGAACCATACTTGGTCCCTGTGGACCAGGCTACACAAATATTTATTGATGCGAAAACTAAGGATCTTGCCCAATATCTTCAAGTCTTCATTAAGAAGAGAGATGGGCCGGAAGGCTTGCGGTTCCTGGACGTCATCGGTCGTCTTAGGAATCATAGAGATATGTGCCCTAAGTGCGTCCGGAGAGGGCAAGGAGCCCTGTCGTAACTCATTAAAGTAGGCAGCTAAAAAGGGCGCCAATAGGGCTGAGAATTTTTTATAATAGAGACCGGAGAAGCCGTCTGGACCTGGGGCCGCGGTGGACCGTAAAGATTTGATTGCTTGTAGCACTTCCGGTACGGTGACACCTGCGTTGAGGGCCGCCTGTGCTGCCTCGGTTAATCCAGGAAGATGGAGGTCCTGAAAGAATGCCTCTGCCTGGGCCACAGGGAAGGGAACTGGGGCAGCATAGAGACGCGAAAGGAAGTCCGAGAATCGGGAAACAATCTGCTGGGGATTAAAAGTACAGCCACCCGTGGAAAGTCGAAGCCGAATCGGTTTATGGGATTGTAACATTTTTGACAAGGGGCTGCCTAGAAATAACTTTTGGTGTCAGGCCCTCCCACCTGGAGGTCCCCTTCCACTCATTTTCATATTTTTGCCAGAACAAGTCTAGGCACTCCGGCTTCACAAATGACACGTCATACTCGCCGGTCCCCACTGGGGCTATAAAAGCAAATATGTCTACTGCTTTGAAGCCCATATCCAGAATTCTGTCAACAACATCTCTTCTATTTGGGGGGTATTTCCTCCTTCCTATTTTAGCTGGACAACGTTTCTTCTTTTTATAGTTGGTGGTGATCCCCCTGCCTGACCCTTTGGTGGTCTTGCTACCCCCTGTCTATTTTTTAAAGCCGCTGAATAGCTCAGGGCTCCCTTGGCAACCGGGGCTGAAACTGGGCCTGCAGCTGGGGCTGAGACTGGGCCTGCAGCTGGGGCTGAGACTGGGCCTGGAGCTGGGGCTGAGACTGGGCCTGGAGCTGGGGATGGGGCTATACTGGCCGCAGCAGACACTGCACCAACCAAATTGGCCTCACATGAAGCACCCATATTATCAATATTTGCATTTGCTGCAGATTTGTCACACACAACCAAACAAGTGTCCGACACATCACTTACAGTCCCCACAGCCGGAGAGGCTTTCAACTGCGGCTTCCCCTCCTGCGGTTTGCAACTGTTTTCCAGCTTGCTGGGAAGTTTTTCCTGCTTTACAAAAACCGATTTCACAGTCTTTTTTGGCTTCAATGGCCTAGGGCACTTGTCTGCCTCATCACCAGTGTCATCAGTTGAAAATGCGAACTGCCGTCCATGCAGGGGGGACTCTAATGCAGTCACAAATTCCATGGCACCGACCTCCTCCTCCTGCTCCACCTGGGATCCCCAATCTAGACGCTGTTGCTGAGGGGGGATGGGTTCCGACTCACCCTCCGGTATTAAACATTCTCCAGCATGCTGAGAAGCAACTTTCCTGCCTTCTCCAACCTCACCTGGGGGGTCTGACAGGTCCCCAGATGACACCGCCTCTCCGATCTGGTCCCTCGCGGCTGCTAGGGATCTGTCACGGGCCTGCCTGAAACGCTCCTCATTCATGTATTTCTCCCGCATGAAGCCGCTGGATGCTTTCAGGGTCTCCACTAGATCACATTGCTGGTGCACTGCCTGCTCCATACGCTCAAGCTCAGGCTTCATAGCTTGCCGCTTTGTGCTCCACACACGATCATAAGACGACTTGAACTTCCGGAGGTCATTTTTCATATCTGCCTGTGTGTGTGGTCAGCCAGTTGGATTGGAGTGGGGTCTCCCTCTAATGGTGGCCAGAGGTAATACAGGCTGTGAAAGTATATAACGGCTGGTCTTATATATACAGTATATTCAAAGTAAGTCCCCCTCATTCCCTCTTACCCCAAGTCACGGCCGGACGTGCACGCCTCTGGTAGCTAGTCACTGTGGGCGTGTGCATGTGGGTTGGATCCGTGACAGATAGAAAGAAATATAGAAAGGAGAGACATAGGAGAAAGAAAGAAAGAAAGAAAGAGAAGAGAAACAGGAGACACTGAGAGAGAAAGAAAGAGAAAGGAGAGAAACAGGAGACAGAGAGAGAGAAAGACAGAGAGAAAGGAAAGAAAGAAAGAAGAGAAAAAGGAGACAGAGAGAGAAAAAGAAAGAAAGAAGAGAAAAAGGAGACAGAGAGAGAAAAAGGAAGAAAGCAGAGAAAAAGGAGACAGAGAGAGAAAAAGAAAGAAAGGAGAGAAACAGGAGACATAGAGAGAGAAAGAAAGAAAGGGGAGAAACAGGAGAGAGAGAGAGAGAGATAGAGAAAGAGAAAGAAAGAAGAAGGGAGGATAGGAGACACAAGACTGGTGGGGAGTGTAGGCGAGGCAGACACACAAGAAGAGGGCAAGAGGAGGAGGGGCAGAACCAGCTGTATCTCTCCTCTCCCGTCTGTGGTGGTGGACCGGGAACTGTCAGCACTGGGCACAGATTATGCTGACAGATCCCCCACAGCGTTGCAGGAGATGAGGGGGGCGGCCACGGGGCGGGTGCATACAGAAGCGCACGACATGCAGGGGTTGGATAGGAGGGGCGGCCGGGCGGCACTTAGAGGACCTTGTATTTCTCGGTTCCTCCTTCCCTCCTATCCAGGCGGCCCCGGCCCACCTCGCAAAAGCCCGGCGTGCCCTATGACAATTATAGGTTTCCATGCAAATAGTCAGGCAAGGTTTGAATTTGGGTTGGCAATGTACTGCTCTGCATATAAATTGCTTTGGTCTACAATTGATCGATACAGATCGTCTGTGAAAAACAGCCCCAAAAAATCAAGGGGAGTAGTTACATTTGCTGCTTCCACCTTAATGCAGGGTAGTGTAAAGGGTAAAGTTTTTGTTAGAGATCCAGGCAAGAAGCCAATTAGAGGAGAAATTGTAGCTGAAGGGCCAGGGACTATTGTGTATGTATTATTAGAAGGAACAGGTCATCCACTTTGTTTTCCACTTCACAGGCTGTCCCTGATTTGATCCATAGGAAGACCAGAGAAAGTGGCTTCATGATGGATAGAATGATGGAAGACCGCAAGAGCTTTGAAGAGCAAGCCTTTCGTGTGTTCCAAGCCTGGATTTGTTTATAACGGACATTTTAAAATTAACTTTTGCTAAAGACTGAAACACCTTCTCAGTGTCAGAAATATGGGAGGGGTTTGATTTCAAGGCAAATTATTGTTTAGTATGATTTTTTTATAGGAAGTAAATGATTTTCTATGTGGAATCTGAGAAAATCAAGGGCGGAATGTGTTACATTTGATATACTTTATATATATATATACATACACATAAACTGCTCCAAAAAATTTAAGGAACACTTTAAAAACACATCAGATCTCAAAGGGGAAAATCTCATGCTGGATATCTATACTGATATGGACTAGCTAATGTGTTAGGAACATAAGGATGCCCCATTGTTTAAAGGAAATGAAAATTGCCATCCTACAGAGGACTGAATTCAAAGACACCCCGAAAATCAAAGTGAAAAAATTATGCAGCAGGCTAGTCCATTTTGCTGAAATTTCATTGCAGCAACTCAGAATGGTACTCAGTAGTTTGTATGCGCACGTGCTTGTATGCATGCCTGACAATGTCGGGGCATATTCCTAATGATACGACGGATGGTGTCTTGGGGTATTTCCTCCCAGATCTGGACCAGAGCATCACTGAGCTCCTGGACAGTCTGAGGTGCAACCTGGTGGTGTTGGATGGACCAAAACATGATATCCCAGAGGTGTTCTATTGGATATAGGTCAGGCGAGCGTAGGGGCCATTAGATTTTATCAATTCCTTCATCCTACAGGAACTGCCTGCATACTCTCGCCACATGAGGCTGGGCATTGTTATGCACCAGGAGGAATCCAGGACCCACTGCACCAGTGTAGGGTTTGACAATGGACCCAAGGATTTCATCCCGATACCTAATGGCAGTCAGGGTGCCATTGTCTAACCGGTTGAGGTCTGTGCATCCCTCCATGGATATGCCTCCCCAGACCATGTTTGGTCAAAGACATTCACACCAGTGGCCTGCTGGAGGTCACTTTGTAGGACTCTGGCAGTGCTCATCCTGTTCTTCCTTGCACAAAGGAGCAGATACCGGTCCTGCTAATGTGATAAGGACCTGTCCAGCTCTTCTAGAGTAACTGTCTGTCTCCTGGAATCTCCTCCATGCTCTTGAGACTGTGCTGGGCGACACAGCAACCCTTCTGGCAATAGCACATATTGATGTGCCATCCTGAAGGAGTTGGACTGCGTGTGCAACTTCTGTAGGGTCCAGGTATCGCCTCATATTACCAGTAGTGACACTGACCCTAGTCAAATGCAAAACTAGTGAAAAACAGTCAGAAAAAAATGAGTAGAGGAAAAAATGTCAGTGGTCAGTGAAAAAATGTGACCTAGCTATGCTTTTTCAGTGTCAGTGGCTTTGACTGGATCTGCTTTCTTCTCTCTCTAGAATGGAATGTGCTCCAGAGAGAGAAAATTGCATCATTTCCTGTGCATGTGTTCTGTAAACACAGGCACAGGATGAGCTCTGATTCAGTACAACCAATCAACAGGTCCAGTCCATCATTGGCCTGGATCTGCTGAGTGATTGACGTTGGGCTGGGGGGCATGCATGATAGGTTGAGTGGAACTCCACTTTAACCACTTGCCTACTGGGCACTTATACCCCCTTCCTGCCCAGGCCAATTTTCAGCTTTCAGGGCTCTCACATTTTGAATGACAATTACTCAGTCATGCAAAACTGTACCCATATAAAATGTTCTTCCTTTTTTTCATACAAATAGATCTTTCTTTTGGTGGTATTTAATCACCACTGTGTTTTTATTTTTTGCACTATAAACGAAAAAAGACCTAAAATTTTTAAACAAAATGCATTTTTCTTCATTTCTGTTATAAAATTTTGCAAGTAAGTAATTTTCCTTCATAAATTTTGACCAAAATTTATACGGCTACATTTCTTTGGTAAAAAAAAACACAAATCAGTGCATATTATTTGGTCTGTGTGAAAGCTATAGAGTCTACAAGCTATGGTAGCAATCACTGAAAATTGATGACACCTGATCACACCTGATGTACCGATGGCCTATCTAATTTCTTGAAGCCCTAACAAGCCAGGACAGTACAAATACCGCCGAAATGACCAAAGTATTTAGTAAGAGGCATGGTGAGTTTTTAGAAGTTGTAATTTTCTCCCACAATTCTTTGGAGAATTAAGATTCTATTTAATTTTTTTTCCCCCCACAAAATTGTCATATTAACAAGTTATTTCTCACACACAGCACAGGCATACTTGCAACTACACCCCAAAATACTTTCTGCTACTCCTCCAGAATATAATGATACCAAATGTGTGAGACTTTTCCACAGCCTGACCACACAGAGAGTCCCAACATGCAAGGAGAAACATCAGGTGTTCTAGGGACATAAATTACACATCTAACATCTTGACTATCTATTAAGCCCCGTACATACGATCAGAATATCGGACGAACGATCACCCGTTTTTTTTCGCCTGCTAGTCTCACATGGAAAGTAAAAAGGTTACTAAAATACAAAAATTCTCCTATGAAAGAAAAGAATTTTGAAAGTGATTTCATGTATTGTATTTGTGTTGTATTTTCAGATGACTACTGTACTGATTAAACGAAAATCGTACGATCTGGTATAGTATGAGAAAAATGTTTGTCCCTTCGGATGTTGTTGTACGAATTGTCGTGATCGGCTCTCAAAAGCTGTGTACTAACGATCCGATTATCGGACGATTGGTCCTCGTACTAATTTTTGTACGATTTTCTTATAGTGTGTATGGTTCATTACATTTTTGAAGGCCTTGAAGCACCAGGACAATGGAATTACCCACAAAATTACCCCATTTTAACCACTTCCCTCTAGAGGATTTACCCCCCTTAATGAACAGGCCTCTTTTTGCTACTCGGCACTGCACTAGTTCAACTGATAATGCAGGCCATAGATGGGTCGAAAATCGGCCGATTTTTCTGTTAAAAAACGAAAAATCGGTCGTTCAAGGGGCCGACGTTACCAGCAACGGTAAAAAAAATCGGCCGATTTTCATCCTGTCTACAGCCGGCAAAAAGTATCCCTGCAGAGAGCTCCGCTATTTCTTTGACAGTTCTTTGACAGTTTCTTGTTCCTTGACATTTATAGCGGTTGCAACAATGTATCTATTTGTATCCATTTAGGATACAGATGTTTTTATTCGGAAACAAATAGATACATTGTTGCAACCGCTATAAATGTCAAGGAACTGTCAAAGAAATAGTGGAGCTCTCTGCAGGGACACTTTTTGCCAGACTGGAATTCCTCTTCTTTTTCATCCTCTTCTTCTTCTTCACCCTCTTCTTCTTCTTCATCTTCCTCTTCTTCTTCATCCTCTTCTTCATCCTTTTCTTCTTCATCCTCTTCTTCATCCTCTTCTTCTTCTTCTTCATCCTCTTTTTCTTCTTCCTCTTCTGCTTCCTCTTCTTCATCCTCTTCTTCTTCATCCTCTTCTTCTTCTCTTCCCCTTCTTCTTCTTCCTCTTCTTCATCCTCTTCTTCTTCTTCATCCTCTTCTTCTTCATCCTCTTCTTCATCCTCTTCTTCTTCATCCTCTTCTTCTTCTTCCTCTTCTTCTTCATCCTCTTCTTCATCCTCTTCTTCTTCATCCTCTTCATCTTCTTCTTCATCCTCTTCTTCATCCTCTTCTTCTTCTTCATCCTCTTCTTCTTCATCCTCTTCTTCATCCTCTTCTTCGTCATCCTCTTCTTCATCCTCTTCTTCCTCTTCTTCTTCATCCTCTTCTTCTTCATCCTCTTCTTCTTCTTCATCCTCTTCTTCTTCATCCTCTTCTTCTTCATCATCCTCTTCTTCTTCTTCCTCTTCTTCTTCTTCCTCTTCTTCTTCCTCTTCTTCCTCTTCTTCCTCTTCTTCTTTTTGTCTTCCTCTTGCAGGTCACTGCTCATGCGCAGATTTTTTTATAGGTAAAAAATCAGCCGATTTGCCCATTATTGCCGCGAAAATCGGGCGATCGGCAAAATCGGCCAATTTTTTTCCAACTTTACCGATAAAAAAAATCAATTAGCCCACTAACGATCCGAAAATCGGCCGATTTTGTTTTTCGGCCGAAAAATCGGCCGATTTTCGACCCATCTATGGCCTGCATAATTGCATAGTCATGCAATGCTGTACCCAAACAAAATTTATGTCCTTTTTTTTACACAAATAGAGCTTTCTTTTGGTGGTATTTGATCACCTGTGCGCTTTTTATTTTTCGCGCTATAAAGAAAAAAAGAGTGAAAATTTTGAAGAAAAACAATATTTTTTAATTTAGGCTATAAAAAATATATAGTAAACTCAAAGTTAGTTATAAATTTTGGCCACAATGTATTCTGCTACATGTTTTTGTTAAAAAATCCCAATAAGTGTATATTGATTGCTTTGTGTGAAAGTTATAGCGTCTACAAATTATGGTATAGATACTGCAATTTATGGCATTTTTTTGCTATACAGCAATGCACTAGTTTAACTGACAATTGTGCGGTCATGCAATATGGTACATACATGAAATTTATATCCTTTTTTTTCACACAAATAGAGCTTTCTTTTGGTGGTATTTGATCACCTGTGCGCTTTTTATTTTTGGTGCTATAAACTAAAAAATTTTGAGAATTTTTTTTTTTTTTTAAAAACGACATTTTTTCATTTCTGTCATAAAAAATATTTAAAAAACTAAAATGTCATCCTAAATTTAGGCCAAAATGTATTCTGCTACATGTTTTTGGTTAAAAAAATCCCAATAAGTGTATATTGATTGCTTTGTGTGAAAGTTATAGCATCTACAAACTATGGTATAAATAATGGAATTTACACAGCTTTTACTTTCTGACTGCCTATCACATTTCTTGAGGTGGTAAAATACCAGGATAGTACAAACACCCCCAAATGACCCCTTTTCGGAAAGTAGACACCCTAAGCTATCTGCTGAAAGGCATAATGAGTCCATGAAATATTTTTTTTTTTCCCACAAAGTTTCTGGAAAATGACAAAAACCTTTTTTTTTTACATAAAGTTGTCATTTAAATGATATATTTCTCATACAAGCCATGGGTATATGTGGAATTACACCCTAAAATACATTCTGCTACTTCTACTGAGTATGGGGATGCCACATGTGTGAGACTTTTTGGGAGCCTAGCCACATACAGGAGCCTGAAATGACCACTTTGAAAGCCTGAAGGTGTGTAACTTCCTCATTTAACTTCCTCACTACCTATCACAGTTTCGAAGGCCCTGAAATGCCAGGATAACATCAACCGTCCCAAATGACCCCTTTTTGGAAAGTAGACACCCAAAGGAATTTAAAAAGAGGCATGGTGAGTATTTTGAAGATCTCATTTTTCTCACAAGGTTTTGAAATATAAAAAAAGAAAAAAATATGTTTTTGTTTTTTTCTTCATATTCCAAAAACTTGTGGCAACAAATGAAATCTGCAAAATACTCACAATGCTTCTTATCAAATTCCTTGGGGTGTCTACTTTCTAAAAAGTGGTCATTTGGGGGGGGGGGGTTTGGTGCTATCCTGGCATTTCAGGGGCTCCGAAACTGTGATAGGTAGTCAGGAGGTGTAATGAGGAAATAAAGCCCTTTAAAAGCATGAAGGTGCTTATTGGATTTTGGGGTCCTGTACTTGGCTAGACTGCCAAAACGCCTCTCACATGTGGTACCCCCATACTCGGGAGACGTAGCAGAATGTATTTTGGGGAATAATTCCACATATACTCATGGCATGTGTGAGCAATAAATTATTTAAGTATCAATTTTGTTATTTTCCAAAAACTTGTGGTAAAAAAATAAATTCTTCTATTGATTCAACATGCCTCTCAGCAAATAGTTTGGGGTGTCTACTGTCCAAAAAGGGGGTGGGGGCATTTTATGCCCAGCATTAGAAGTTTATGCCACACATCACTCACTCTTCTAACCACCTGAAGACCAAGCCTTTTCTGACACTTTTTGTTCACATGAAAAATATCTGTATTTTCTGCTAGGAAATTAATTTAAACCCCAAAGATCATACATTTTTAATATCCATAGGCAATGTTTTAAAAGCCTTTACAAGCTACCATTTTAGATTTGCAGAGGAGATCTAGTGTTAGAATTTATTGTCCTTGATCTGACGTTCGTGGCGATACCTCACATGCATGGTGCAACCGCTGTTTCCATACTGGCACAGGGTCAATGCTTTTTTTTTTTAAGCTATTTTGATTTTTTTACTTATTTTTACACTGTCCCTTTCATTTGTTTTTTTTTTATCACTTTTAATGCTATCACAGGGAATGCAACTATCCCCAATAACTTCAATGGGCATTGTCATATATGCTTTTTTGAGAAATCTGGGTTCTATCAGACTCTACATATCTCCTCTGCCCTTACATTATCTAATCAAACCAAGATGAGTGTGATCAGATGCTTTCCCAATTTACAAATGACACTGTTTATATCGTGCGAAACTGAAGTGATGAAATGCTTGTAGCTTCCGATTTCTTAGGCTATAGAGATGATTGGCACCATTCCAGTCTCCAATCAGCTCTATGGTCAGCTGGCAGAAACATTGGCTGCATTGTCAGGTTTCCCCGATGGCACTGCCTGAGAAGGCCATGGAAGGCAGCGGGGGAGGGGGGGACATCGTCTCCCACTGCTTGTAAAAGCAATCCTGCAGCTAATTAGCCATTAGGATTGCTTTACATGAAAGCCGTTCGCCAGCTGAAGAAAATGATACTAGGATGATGCCTGCAGCTGTAGGCATCATCCTGGTATAACCATTTAAAATCCAGTGATGTACCAGTACGTCTCTGGTCCTTGTTGGGTATATATGCTATGTTCTTTATTTTTGTATGCAGCCTGTGGCGTGAATGAAAAAAAGAGAAGAAACCTCTGCCAGAAAAAGTGTGTGGTATGCTCACCATTAGAATATACCGCCCTGCATCCACCCACTTCTAATGGTGGACACACAGTAGGCCACACGATGCCACATGCGCCAGTTCCACGATTGTACAAATGTCTAAATAGTGGCACACTTGAATAAAAATTGTCCACATATACAGTAAGTGGTACCCCATATGGAAAAAGGATGACACCAAGTCCTAAATTATCTTGCCACTACTCCCCATGTAGTCTTGGCATCTGGGGGGCTCCACGTGACTATCTTTTCCCTCGTAAATCTGAAACGTATAAGTATAGCCTGTTGTCCTCTCACAGGTCTTCTACATCTTGACATCATATCTGGCACGCTTGCTGGGGAGAAATTGTTTGAATGCAAGGCGGCCAGGAAAATTAATGAGGGACTCATCAACGCAGATTTTTTGCTGGGGAGTATAGACATCTGCAAATTTTCGGTTAAGGTAATTTATGAGGGGCTGAATTTTGTGGAGCCGGTTAAATTCAGGGTCACCTCAAGGACGACAGAGTGTATTGTTGTTGAAATGCATAAAACACATTATACTCTCATATCTATGCCTGGCCATGGCAGCAGAGAACACAGGATATAATGAGTCTGTGGACCAATACAACCGCAATTAATTTTTTTTAGTAATGCCCATGTTAAGCGTTAGATCCAAAAAAAATTTAAATTCGGAAACTGTAATGAGTTTCCATGCGAATGATCTGGCAAGGTTTGAATTTGGGTTGGCGGTGATAAATTGTTGTGCATAGAAATTGCTTTGATCCACAATCAATGCATACAGATCTTCCGTGAAAAACAGCTTAAAAAAATCAAGGGGAGTAGTTGAATTTGCTATTTCTACCCGAATTCCGGGTTGGGCAGTGAATGGGGGAAGTACAGGTGCTGCAGAATTTGTGGGCTGCCAATCGGAATTTGCAAGCACATACTACGGGCTCGACGGGCCAAAATGTATTCTGCTACATGTCTTTGCTAGAAAAAAATCCCAATACGTGTAAATTAATTGGTTTACGTGAAAGTTATAGCATTTACAAATGGCGGTATAGATACTGGATTTTTTTTTTGTATACTAATAATAGTGGAGATCAGCGACTTATGGCAGCAATCAGCAACTTATGGCGGCGATCAGTGACTTATAGCGGGACTGTGGCGGGCATTCTGACACTGGGGGGGGGGAACTGACTAGAGGTCACTGACATCCCCAGTGACACCAATACAGTGATCAGTGCAAAAAAAAAAACACTGACACAGTACTAATGGCACTGGGGAGGAAGAGGTTAACTTTTGGAGACAATCAAAGGGTTAACTGTGTGAGGGGAATGTTTTACTAGGGGGCGGGGGTGTGTACTTCTCTGTTACACACTGTTCTGGAAGGCTGAGCTCAGCAATCCCAGAACAATGTGCTGAAAACTGACAGGGAGGAGAGCTGCTTTGAAAACAATACAGCCTTCCTCCCCGTCAGTATTTGCCGGCAATTGAAATCAGGACCCGATGATTGACACACACGGCCGCGATCGGTGCCGAGGGTAAGGTGGTCGCACGCGCCCCCTACCCCGAAATGCAGGATCATGTTTATATACGTGATCCTGTGCACATGGGCCGCCTTGTAGTAGTATATGTACTGCGGGCGGTCCCCTAGTGGTTAAGATGCAAACACCCCAACGTATATTCCGTAAGGCATAATGAGTCTTTTGAACGTGTCGATTATTTCCCAAAGTTTTCGGAATATGTGGGAAGAAAATGAAAATGTATTGTTTTTTACACAAAGTTGTCCATTTATAAGATATTTCTAACACATAGCACATAAATACAAAAAAAAGAACCCAAAATACATTCTGCTACCTCTCCTGAGTATGTAAACAATACAAATCTCCCTGCAAGCTCCTGGACACTGCTTTGTATGGCTCTGCTATGTGCTTACAGTGTGCTTACAGTGAAGCACACACACAGCTCCTGTAGTGAAACAGCACACACTGTGCTGCACTCACCTCACACAGTTAACCCTTTGATCGGCCCAGATGTTAACCCCTTCATGCCCAGTGCCATTAGTACAGTGTTATTGCTTTTTATTAGCACTGATCACTGTATTGGTGCCACTGGGGATATCAATGACACCAAGTCAGTTCTCCCCAGTGTCAGAATGCCCACCACAGTCCCGCTAAAAATCGCTGATCGGTGCCATTACTAGTAGAAGAAAAAAATTCCAGTATATATACCCTCATTGTATACGCTATAGCTTTCACGTAAACCAATTAATTTACACGTACAGTATTGGGATTTTTTTTTTAGCAAGATATGTAGCAGAGTACATTTTGGCCTAAATTTATGACAAACTTTGTTTTTTAAAATGTTTTAATTGGACATGTTTAATGGCAAAAAGTCAAAAATATAGTTTTTTCTCAAAATTGTTTTTCTTATTTACAGCGCAAAAAATAAAACACGCACAGGAATTCAAATACCACCACAAGAAAGCTCTATTTGTGGGAAAAAAAGGACAGAAATTTAATTTGGGTGCAGCGTTGCATGACCAAGCAATTGTCAGTTAAAGTAACGCAGCATTGTAACGCAAAAAATGGCCTGGTCAGGAGGGGGGGATAAATCCCCTGGAGGGCAAGTGGTTAATAACATGTCACCGTCATAGTGACAGATTCTTAAAGTGGCAGCAGTAAAAACTACCTGAATTTGCTGCATGTGTAGTAATGTCACTGACACTGGCGCAAATGCTCGTCTGAATTAGGTACAGGTAGTTCTTAAAGGATAAGTTCACCTTTCGTAATATGGGTTTACATGTTACACCCATATTCAGGGTGTAATATGTAACGGAAGGACTTGCTCCTGCTCCCCTGTTTTGACAGCTAGCGGGGGGATCCTCTCCCTCTGCTATCAATCACAATGTTTTAAAAATGTGGCCCTTGCGGGGCTCCGCCCAGCCGCGTTACTCATTCACAGTATTCTGTGAATTAGAAAACGTCAAGTTCCAATATCCTTTACGGCTGTCGGCTTGTAGTTCTCAATGAACTACCACTGTGCTCATGAGCATTGTGGTAGTCCATTCATTCTTCCTGTCAGAATGTACAGTATCTGTCTGCCTATATGAGGTGTGAGCAGACAGATACACTGACAGGTCCACAGGAGTCCTGTATGGCTCCAGTGTTCTGCTGATCACTGGCACATTGCTTTCCAGGCTCCCAAAACAAAAAAATAGTAAATGCACACTTTTTTTTTACCTGCAAAAAATGTGTATTTATTAATTTTTGTTAAAAGTTAAACTTATCCACCACTACTGCCACCAGAAAACTGTTGCTAGGGTCATTTAGAGTTCCCCAAAATGTTGCAGTGCCCAGGTAGCATATACCCCTAAATTGCTACAGTATTTATGTTGTGTGAGGTATTTGCACCATTATTCACACAGCACTATTACATAGGTATGCCCTGGTCTCTTAATATTGAACAGAATTGTCAACATTGCTTTCATAGTATACTTGATAAGAGTTTCTTCAATTTACAGATCAAAAACAGTTTTTGAAAAGTGTGTTTCAAATACAGGCTCGATCTGCCACTTAAATATTGATACAGCTCTTAGACTTAAAGTTGTTATGCCTAGATGATTTATACTAACCAAGAAAATGGCCGAGACCTACAGTCGGCTACTTGTGACCTGTACACAGAAACATCTCTGAGTTGCATAGGAAGTGACAAGCCATAGGGCGTGGCCTGCTGTAGATTATATAAACCGAGGTGGTCGCCTTGCGCTTTCTTTTTCCTCTTCGCAGTGGCTTGGTATGAGAGGGGATGTTGTTATTTGTGCGGGAGGGAGTGCGCGTGGTTTTATCTTTTTGTGGTTTAGCTCAACGTATGACCGTTATGTGTCCGAACATCTTTTCTGAGCTGTAAGCATGAGGATTTTTTTTTCTTATAAACGAGACTTATGTTGAGGGCGCGGTCGCCATATTGGAATCGTTTCATTTTGCATGCTTGGAGCTGCCGCGTGGGAGTGCATTGTGTCCTGTGGTTTCGCTATTCGTGCTTGCCTGCCTATTACACACTTTGTCTTAGTTTGGGGTTCAGCTTTGTCATATATGTGAGGTTTTTGTTTATCATCCTAAAATCTTTCGGTGGTAATCTGGAACAGCGGGGTACAGTACCACGCTTCCATCTTCAGCTTGTTTACGTTACACTTGGAAAGAAAACGCTATGCCAAGCTCCTCTAGGTTGCCTGCTCCAGTCTTACTAAAGACCTCGGTCTCTGTCTCTCATCTTAACCTTCAGCAGCTTTTGTTGCAGGTTAGCCAGTGTCACTGCTGGATAAACGGTTTTCAGGCCATGCAATGATCAACCTTTTTGCTGCTGGATAGTTTTTATCCTAGTAATATGAATGCTAAACTTTTATGAAATGTACTCAAAGTGGAGGTCCAGTGGAAAAATACAAAAACTGTAACTTTTATAAAACGGATGCTCACCTGTACCTTGATCCTGCAGTGTCCTCACACTGGCTGGGTTGACTGACCATCCAGTCTCCTCAGCGCTGTCATCTTTAGTGTGGGCACTTAGCTGTGACAGCTTGTGGCTTCAGTCTGGTGCCCACTGGGCATGTGAGTAGTGCAGTTTTGTGAATGGTCCTGTAGTCTTCTAGGACCTGTCACAAGTCCCAGAAAACTTCTAGGAGGGGAGGGCAACTTGTGGGAGAGGGTCCATGTCAAATTTGGGTATCCCCTGTGCCCCTCCCTGCTCCTGTGGGGGATAAACCTTAAAGTGGAACTTTTGATTTTGGATGGAGTGATATTAACCACTTGCCTACCAGGCACTTATACCCCCTTCCTTACCAGGCCAATTTTCAGCTTTCAGCGCTGCCGCACTTTGATTGACAATTGCGCGGTCATGCAACATTGTACCCATATGAAATTTTGATCATTTTTTTCTCACAAATAGAGCTTTCTTTTGGTGGTATTTAATCGCCACTGGGCGCTTTACTTTTTGCGCTATAAATTAAAAATGTGCAAAAAATTTGAAAAAAAAAAAAGTTTATTTGTTTCTTTTATAAAATTTTTCAAACACGTATTTTTTCTCCTTCACTGATTTGCGTTGATGAGGCGGCACTGATGGGCACTGATAGGCAGCACTAAAGGGCACTGATAGGCAGTACTAATGAGGTGGCACTGCTGGGTGGCACTGCTGGGTGGCACTGCTGGGTGGCACTGCTGGGTGGCACTGCTGGGTGGCACTGCTGGGTGGCACTGCTGGGTGGCACTGCAGGGCACAGGTGGGGGCACTGCTGGGAACGGGTGGGCGGGGCTAGTGGGCGCACTGCTGGGCGGAACATGCGGGTGTCACTGCTGGGCACCGATCATCAGGGCACTGATCATCAGTGCCCTGATGATCGGTGCTGATCCCCGCTCTGACAACTGCCGGTTCTCGGCAGTACTTTCCTTCACGATCTGACAGCGTGAGCAAAGTGCAGCCGAGAACCGGCACTTGCATTTCCCTGTGATCAGCGTGTCATTGGACACCGCTGATCACGTGGTAAAAGGCCGGTGGGATCGGCCTTTCACCACATCACGTGATCAGCTGTGTCCGTAGGACACAGCGATCACAGAGATCGCCGGGTGCGCGCCCCCTGGGGCGCGCAGGAGAGCGCGTTCTGGGAGGACGTCATATGACGTCCACTCAGAACTGGCCGGCCGCGGTGAAGCCGTCATTCGGCTATGCGCGGTCGGCAAGAAGTTAAAGACAGGTTTTGAAACATATTTTACTTCCTAAGTCTGTGCAGTAGTTTTGCACAAAGCAGCCCTGATCATCCTCTGAAGTCTCCCAGTGGTGCTCCTGGCCCCTCCATCCTGAGTGCCCCATGTGCAAGCAGTTTGCTATTGTGGCTCCCTAGGTGCTGTATGCCTATCCACACAGTGTAGTGCAGCCCTGCCCCCCTTCTTTGGCTGTGATTGACAGCCAAATTATTATTTGTTTTTTTTTGTTCATTGGTGGCATGAATGAAATCAACCTTTGTTTACCAATGACAAGAAATTCTGAAGGATGGAACATTCCTTGAACAAATGCAGGGATGTGGAAATTTTTTAAAACTACTTGTCCAGGGACTAAATTGGTGTTCCAATCTACTTGGACCTCATGACCATCTACCAGATTAAAAAAAAAAAATTAACCAAAACCATATTTAAATCCAAGGTGACTTTTAAATGTCTGCCGCTTTTAAAAACAAAAGCGGCTTTATGGCGACTTAAAAGTGTAATAATTTTAATATTGTGCTGTTAGTCTACACCCCCCCCCCCCCAAACCTCAGTGTCTCCAGCACTGCACCCGGGGACTGGCAGGGAGGGGAGAGATCTTGCAGTGTAATGAACACAGATTGGGTGCATGTCAGGAGAGGGGAGTGTTGGGCTCATCCTCTATCCCTTTCACTGACAGCATTTTTTTTTTTTTTTTTGCACGTTTAAAAAAATTTTAGGACTGAAGATTACATAAAACCCCCAAACATATATTTTTTGAAAACACACCATAGAGAGAAATCGTGGTAGTTTCAATTTGTCGCATATTACTGCAAAATTTCAGTAAAAAGGTAAATTTTAGGGCACAAAAAAGCAATAAATTAAATTTTTTTTTATAAAATATAAAGGACAAGGTTGCACCGACTAAAGAGATATCCAACATGTCAAACCTTAAATTTGCGTGTGCTCATGAAATGGTGACGAATGTCACTTCCCTGAATTTTCTATAGGCGACACTTTTAAAGCCCCTTGGTCAAGACAAGTGTTACGGAGGAGGTATGCTGCTAGAATTATTGCTCTCATCCTAGTGTTTGCGGTGATATGCAACATGTGCATCGCAATTGACGTTTTCATGCGTAGGTGCCACAGCGTGTGCTTTTGTCCTGGGGGGGGGGGGGGGGGGGTTAAAGTAAGTTTTAACATTAATGGCAGTGAAGTAGTTGAAGTGTTTTACTTATGGCCACACCCTCAAAGTATATATTGCTTAATACTATTAATGTTATAAAAGTACAGTGGCTTGGCATTTGTTAGGAGTGGATGTTGCTGTGCTTTACTGGATTTCTGGCAGGTAACAAGGGTATTTTCTGTGGGGGAAAAAATGCATATTTTGTAGAAGTAGTACTTTTTTTTTTTTTTTTTTTTTCCCCTCCCCAGACAAGAGTAACCACTTAACTGTACTAACTACTGTAACAGTGCTAATTCTCTGTTGCAAGCAACAGATGAGACCTTTTGCTCCACCAGCACTGTTTGCTGAGAGCACAGTGGAGTGAGTTGCAGATCTTCCTCTCATAAACGCAATACAATTTAGTTTGATGGGAAGGGTACCTGAGAATGTACACGTAGGGAGAATGGCAGTTAAATCTGTTTTAAACCCCAAAACAGAAATTTAATGTTTCAGCTTAAAAATCCTTAGATGTAGTGGCTGCGTATGGTTTTTAGGATTTTTCTTCTCACCGGGTGATCTAGCAAGTAACACTTTCTATCATGGTGTCTGCGGTTTTAGATGAAGTGGTAAATCAGTTGTTTGGACTGGAGCCTTTTCAGTCTAGGGAAAGGGTAGGGTTAGCAGATTTAGATGAACTTGACTTCAGTTGAGAACCAGCCAACAATTTATAAACAGTTACTGCAAATATTTTCTTTAAGATTTTACATAAAGGCTGCCCATTGTAAGCAGTCCTGTCAGTGTAATTAATGGCAAAACTTATTTTTTTAGTTTTGGCTTGTGGAAAGGGAATAGATGGCCTGTCAGGCGGCAATTATCTAAAATATATTTGCGCTGAGTGAATCTCAGAATGCTGCAAACGTGGTTGGTATATACAACCAATAATCAATACTTTGGTATATACACAGGTGTTTTCTTTCAATATCACAAAATAACAGCATTGATTTCAATCAACTGAATATAAATTAAATGAAGTAAATATGAAGCAAAATAAGTCTCTTCAGACCTTAACCACTAACCTACAGTTCATTTATACCCCTTCCTGCCCAGGCCAATTTTCAGCTTTCAGTGCTGTTGCACTATGAATGACAATTGTGCGGTCATGCAACACTGTACCCATATGAAATTTTTATCATTTTTCCCCTCATCTTTCAAGACCGCACCTTGAGACCTCGGCTCCTCCCCACCTGAGGAAACTCCTCCACCGTAAATAAAAATACTGTCACTCCCCTCCGAGCTCAGTTTTTGTTGTTTCCTCCGGTGGGGACATCTTTAGAAGGCCTCTCCAGGTGCTGTCAGAGGACAGCGGTGCCTGGTGTCTGGAACCAGTTGGAGCAGCGTGGGGTGAAGGCTGGAGAGCCGGCTGCTATCCCCCAGGGAAGGCTGCAGTGGCAGGGCTGTGGTCTCTGGGGGACAGAGGTGGCACGAACCTGTCCGCCAGCCCCCTCCGGAGAGTTGCTAGAGCCAGGGCCCTATACACCATGGACAGCGGCAAGATGGCAGTGCGTGCGGTACGACAGCCTGTAGGGACAGGCGTTACCGCGGAAGAGGCGACCACCCTCCTGACAGATGTCCGGAGCAGAGGCACCGGGACCAGGCGAGGCCAGTGCCAGTCTCGGGTAAGGTGACTCAGTGGAGTCCTCCCCTACCTATGGGCCCCTAGCTCCAGGGGTCTTCCCTTGTTCCTTGCTGGGGGGGGGGTGGGTGGGCAGGTAGCTTGGTTTTGGGGTAATAGGTTTCCTGGCTCTCTCTCCCTCTTGTCTGTTCAGGATAAAGCCCGTGAAAAGCTCAAACACCAGGAACCTAGGCGGAAATGCCTGTCTTGTAAGGCGACCCTCAAAGAGTCATGGAAGAAGGTGCTATGTGGGCCATGTATAGAGGAGTTAGTGAGGGAAGAGTTCGGTTCAGGGTGACTTGGTTAAATCAGTAAGGGAACTAACCAACACCTTTGACTCCCTCAAAAATCTGGTGGAGTTTAGCCGTACCCCAGGCGACACCCCGTGCCCCCCCAGCATATCGAGGCAACTTCAACTAGTTGGGGTAGGGGAGACCAGGAGGCTGGAGAAGGTGAGCCATCCTTGGATTCCCAGTCTGAAGAGGATTCAGAAGGGGAGGGCCCCTCAGATGATCCCAGAGGCCCCTCTAGATACAAATCCTCCCTGGAGGAGGTAGACTATTTGTTGGGGGTGATTTATGCCACGCTTGACATTAGGAAGATAAAAAAAACCCTCTACACGGTCAGATGTAACAGGGCATGGAGTAGAAGAAGCTGAGTTTTTTCCCGTGCATGAAGTGTTGGTGGACACAATAAGGAAGGAGTGGCAGGATCCAGAGAAGAAACCCTTTTTTGCCAAGTCCCTCAAGAGCAGGTTTCCATTTGATGAGGGCTCGTCCACCTTGTGGAATAAAAATCCCAAGCTGGACGTGGCATTTTCTCAGATTGCCAGAAAGATGGATTTGGCCTTTGAGGACATGGGAGTTTTGCCAGATCTGATGGATAGAAGAGCTGAATACCTCCTTAAAAAATCGTGGGACTCTACCTTGTCCAATTTGAAGTCTGCCATGGCCACCACAGTAGTAGCCAGGAATATGGAATACTGGCTCAGTTACAGGCGCATATAGTTGCAGATTCCCCTAAGGATAGGATCCTAGTGTTTGAGACGTTATTACAGGGGGTGGGGTATATTGCGGATGCTTCAGCAGAGTCGGTGAGGTTGTCGGCAAGGTCGGCGACCCTTACCAACTCAGCCCGTAGGGCCCTGTGGGTTAAAACATGGCAGGGGATGTCACGTCTAAGGTGAAGTTATGTGGTATCCCCTTTTCAGGTGATCTCCTGTTTGGACCAGGGTTAGAAATTGTTAGACCGCACATCGGATAGAAAGATGTCCTTTCCCCTGAAGTGGAAAATGCATGATCTTGGGGGAAGGAAGTTTCGTCCCCCAAAGAGACAGGCCCCTAGGTCAGAAGACCAGAGGAGGACATGGGGGCAGACAGGGAGGGGCAAGGGAGGAGCGATATTTCATCCTCCTAAACAGCCCCAGAAGCTGCGGTGACTCGATTCCCCCGGTGGGAGGAAGATTGGTAGTCTTCTTCCCACGGTGGGAAGCTGAGGTCTCCAGCCCCCTTCGTACTGGACATCGTGAGAAGGGGGTACCGCCTGGAGTTCTCAAGGCCACCGCCGAGAAGATTGATAACAAGCCTGCCCAGGTGCCCACAAAGGGCTTTGGCCGTACTAGCGTCTCTCCGGGAGTTGGAGGAGCAAAAAGTTGTAGTAAGAGTCCCCAAGACAGATGGGGGGAGGGGTTCTACTCGCATGCCTTCGTGGTCCAGAAACCTTCAGGGGCGTACGGGTTGATCCTAAATTTGAAACCCCTGAACGTGACCATATGATACAAAAAGTTTCAGATGGACGCGATCTTCACAGTCAGAGCCCTCCTTCCACCAGGGGCCTTCCTGGCCTCTATCGATTTGAAGGATGCCTATCTGCATGTACCCGTCGCAGAGGCTTTACATAAATTTTTCAGGCTAGCGTTTTAGAGTCCAGCAGGGACGTGTCACCTACATTTCTGGGCCTTGCCTTTTGGGCTCTCTGAGGTGCTGGTTCCTCTTCGGCTGAAGGGAGTTTCAATTGTTGCCTATTTAGACGTTCTGCTCTTGTTTGCAAGCTCGGCGGATCAGCTTGCACTGGACATAGCTGTGGTGAGAAGCCATCTGGAGAGTTTGGGGTGGCTGCTGGACAAGTCCAGTCTGGTCCCATCCCAGAAGTGGTCTTATCTATGGTATATACTAGACTCTGCCTGTCAAAAGACCATGCTAACCCCAGAGAAGCTCACCAAATTAGACGGGGGGGGGGGGGGGGGGGGGGGAGATCAGGCGGCTACTGGAAAGCTGCGGAATGTCGTTGAGGCAGGCTGTTGGTGTTAGGGCTGTTAACCTTGTTCATTCTGGTGGTACAATGGGCGGGGTTGTAGCTACATCCCCTACAACAAATCATTTTGGGCGTTTGGGACCAGCAACTGCGGTCGTTAAATTCCCGGGTGCAGATTCCCTCCAAAGTAAAGAGATCCCTGTGGTGGTGGAGGAAGACAGCCAACGTAACTCAGGGGCTGCTATGGAGTTTCCTGGTGGTCAGGCAGATCACAGCAGACGCTAGCGCCCAGGAATGGGGGTGAACCTAGGGGAATTGGTGGTACTCGGTGAGTGGTCTCAAGAAGAAAGAGGGGAATCCTCAAACTGGAAGGAGCTAAGGGCTGTTTGGGAAGCACTTCGTTCCTTCCAGGATTTGATTTGGGGCCGTCATGTCCGCGTCCTTTCGGACAATGTGACAGTGGTGGCCTCTGGGGTCTGACGGTGATGCTTCTGTCATGGGCAGAGGTGAGTATAGCCTCCTTATCGGCCGTACACCTAAAAGGAAAACTAAATCAGGTGGCTGATTTTTTTTTATTTTTTTAGCAGATGGCGATTGAGAGAATCGGAATGGGTTCTAAATTGGGAGGTTTACCAATCCATTGTAAGGAAATGGGGATCCCCAGACATAGACCTATTTGCGTCAGGTCAGAGCAGCAAAGTTCCGAGATTCTTCTCACTAAACCGGTGGGACGGGGCTCGGGCGGTGGACGCGTTAGGGGGAAATCCAAATTTCTGCCCTATGTTACGCTTTTTTCCCGGTCGCCTTACTGTCAGCAGTGTTGAGGAAGTTCAGATCGGAGAGAACCCCACTGATCCTGATAGCTCCGTACTGGCCCCGTCGAGCGTGGTTCTCAACGTCGAAGAACTTTGCTATTCAGCCACCTTGGGTGTTACCTCTACGGAAGGACTTGCTGTCGCAGGGTCTGGTCCTATGTCCCAGGGTGGAGAGATGGAAACTGATGGTGTGGTTTCTGAGGAACAGCTCCTGCTAGCAAAGGGATTCTTGGCCAGGGTCATGTCCACACTTAGCTAGTAGGAAGAAGGAAACACAAGTAGGAAGGTCTGGAGGTGTTTTAACGGATGGTGCTACAGGGCCTAAGCAGATACCCATAGCCTGGTGTCGGTGCTCGCGTTCTTGTGGGCCGATAAAGGGCTAGCAATCAGCACTCTCAGGAATCCCAATTAGCAAAGGAGGCATTGGTTGTAAGGTTCTTCAGGGCTCTGGCAAGACAGAGACCGGCTGGAAGTAGACCCTTTCCAAAATTGGACTTTGTAAAAGTACTCAAAGTGTTAATGGAGCCACCATTTGAGCCCCTAGGTTCCTGCTCCCTTAGGGCCCTCACGTTTAAAACTGTATTTTTGGTGGCAATCACAGCAAGAAGGGTGAGTGAGCTGGAAGCTCTGTCTATCAGAGCGCTATATTTGCAAATTTTTTCTGATAGGGTGGTTTTCAGGACGGACCCATCCTTTCTTCCCAAGGTGGCTTTAGATTTTCATAGGGGACAGGATATAGTTTTACCCTAATACCTCGGGTGAAAGAAGAAAAATTTCACACCTTGGATGTAAGAAGGTGTGTACGCCTTTACCTAGATAGGACTAAGGAATTTCGTAGTACAGATTCGTTTATTTCTTTTGCGTGGGCCAGGAACGGACAAAGCCTCCCGGTGCACAGTGGCTAGATGGTTGAGACTAGCAATAGAGCAGGCATATTGGGCCGAGGGTCTAGAGGTCCCAGAGGTTTTCAGGGCTCATTCTGTGCAGCCATGGCGGCCACACAAGCGGAACAGGCGGGGGTCCCCCCGGGACAGATTTGTAGGGCCGCAACTTGGTCCAGTTACGGGACGTTTGTTAGGCATTAGACTTGACCTGGTCTCCGTGCAAGAGCAGGCCTTCGGACGTAAGGTGCTGCAAGCAGTGGGCCCGCCCTAGCGGTGAGTACTTTTTTATCCCCTCAAGGTGCTGTCCTGAAAGACAAGGGGAAAATCAAAGTTACACTTACGGTAACACCTTTTCCAGTAGCCTTTCAGGACAGCACCAGTTACCCACCCTCTGTTGTATAATAGAGATGTCTTATGGTATTTGGTGTCTTATGTCACCCCAGGTGACTGGAGGAGGTGCTATTCCAAGAACTGAGGTGGGAGGGGAGTGACAGTATTTTTATTTAGGGTGAAGGTGTTTCCTCAGGTGGGGAGGAGCCGAGGTCTTTTTGCTGTCCTAAAAGACTACTGGAAAAGGCGTTACCGTACGTAACTTTGAATTTTGTGACAGAGCTTTATTTTGGTGGTATTTAATCACCTCTGGGTTTTTTTTTTCTTAAACCAAAAACCACTTGAAATTTTGAAAGTTTTTCCTTAGTTTTTGTTAAAAATCTTGTTAAGTGATTTTTCTCCTGCACTGATGGGTGGCACTGACTGGCACTGATGGGCACTGGCAGGTGGCATGGATGAGCACTTACAGCTGGCACTGATGGACACTGACAGGTGGCACTGCTGGGGCTACACAGATCATCAGGGCACGCTGATCAGTGCCTTGATCAGTGTACATGTCCCCTCTGAGGGATGCCGATTTCCGGCTCTCCTCTCGAGCTGTCAGCATGACAGCTCGTGAGAAGAGAAATGCTGATAACTGGTATTTCCCTATTTACATCCAAACAGCTGTGAGTGGACACAGCTGATCACATGACCGAGCCGACATCTTCAGCTCTTTCCGTTGACCGGTGTTCCGCTCTGTTTGAGGGACACAGCGCACCGTCGATCGCTGTGCGCTCCCGGAGCCGCGCATGTGTGGTTAGAATGGGATGACTGCCTCCTAGAACCGCCTTGCGTCCGTCATTTTACTAAATGGGGGGCGGGAGGCGGTTAATGCCAAATGTGCAAGAAAATCCATGTTGCACAACATATAAAATTAAAATACAAACGGTTAATCCAGACCTGATTGGCCCTTTGCTGATCACATGACCCTCCCAAGGAAAAAACAAATTGGCACAACTGAAGTGGAAGGGAAAAGATTTACTTTATATTTTTTTTTTTTTTACAAATACCTGGAAAGAGTGGTGTGCATTTGTGTTCAGCCCTCCAAGTCAATACTTTTGTACTTTCACCTTTTGCTACTATTAGGTCTCTTTGGGTATGTATCTACCAGCTTTGTACATCTGTTGTGAATTTTTTGCCCATTCTTTGCAAAATAGTTAAACTGTCAGATTAGATGGAGTGTCTGAACTGCAATTTTGCCACAGATTCTCAGTAGGATTTAGGTCTGGACTTTGGGATCATTCTAACACATGAATATGCTTTGATCTAAGACATTCATTGTAGCTCCGGCTGTATACTTAGGGTCATTGTCCTGCTGGAATGTGAACCACCACTCCTCAGTCTCAGGTCTTTTTGCAGACACAGTGTTTTGCTTTTAGATGACAAAGTTCCATTTAGGTCTCATCTGACCAGAGCAGTCTTCCACATGGCTTCTCGCAATCTTCAAACGGGACTTCTGGCTTTCTTCTTGCCACTCTTCCATAAAGGCCAGATTTATGGAGTGCACGAATAAACGTCCTGTGGTTAGACTCTCTCACCTGAGCTGTGGATCTCTGCAGCTCCTCCAGTTGCCATGGGCCTCTTAGCTGCTTCTCTGATTAACCACTACCGGGCACTTTCATCTCTTCCTGCCCAGGCCAATTTTCAGCTTTCAGCGCTATCGTACTTTGACAATTGCGTGATCATGCAGCTCTAGCCATATGACATTTTTATAATTTTTGAGACCGCTTTCTTTTGGTGGTATTTAATCACCACTGGGTTTATTTTTTGGTAATTTGTTATAAATTTTTGTAAATGAGTAATTTTTCTCCACTGTGCGCTGAGGCGGCACTGGTGGGCATTGACAGGCTGCACTCATGGCACTGATGGGCTGCACTGATTTGGCATTGATGTGCACTGGTAGGTATTGATGGGCAATGACAGGTGGCACTGATGGGGCAACACTGATCATCAGGGCACTGATCCTCAGTGCCCTGATCAGTGTAGATGTCCCCTCTCAGGAATGCAGATTACCAGCTCTCCTCTCCTCACAAGCTATCAGCGTGACAGCTTGTGAGGAGAGAAATGCCGATAACGGGCATTTCCTATTTTACATGCAATCAGCTGTGATTGGACACAGCTGATCACATGACAGCCGAAGTCGTCAGTTCTTTCCGTTGGTGATCCGCTGTGTCCCAGGGACACAGTGCACCACCAATCGCTGTGCTGCACGGTTAGTGGGAGGATTTCATATGATGTCTTCTCAGAACGAGAGAACCACCTTGCGCCCGTCATTTCCTTATATGGTGGAGGAGGCGGTTAATGCTCTCCTTGTCTGGCCTGTCAGTTTATGTGGCAACAATTGTTCTTTATGTGCCCTGTTCACCCCACAACACTGGTATCGGACAGATGTTTTCTGCGCAGGAATCTGTATGAAACACATATGGAAATTGATTTTTCTGCCAGTGAAATCTGCTTGGTTTTTCCATCAGTTTTTTTGCTCATATGGTGTGAACGAGGCCTTACAGAATGAGTACAGAGCAGCACAAACCACCACCACACTATCCAAGCATAGCTGACATGAAGTCACTGGCTAGGCCCTGCCTGACAGCGAGTGTTCTCCCTTGATTGCGAATAATGGTTGCCTTAACATTATGCAAGTTTGAGGCTTACTTTTTGTGGCTTTATTTTAACAGGTGGATAGGCTAAAATGCCTGTTGCCAGAAGTTGGGTGTGCCGAAAGACCTATGTCACGCCACGACGTCCTTTTGAAAAATCGCGGTTGGATCAGGAGTTAAAGCTAATTGGTAAGAAAATGCAGTCTACATTTTTATATTCCAAATGGTTTTGTCTTGTGCACTAATGCCTTGTGGTGTTTTAGGTGAATATGGTCTGCGTAACAAGCGTGAGGTGTGGCGGGTGAAGTTCACACTTGCAAAGATCCGTAAGGCTGCCAGAGAGTTGCTTACTCTAGATGAGAAAGATCCCAAACGTTTGTTTGAAGGTTTGTGACTAATACTATTCATTGATCTGGTCTAAAAATGCTGAGTGCAAACATCTGAGTCATTGGTGTTCCCTCTTCTGTCTGTACTGTCAAATTTACTTTGCTTCCTGGCTTCTTAAGCAGTGCTAGTGGCTTTGAAATGAGTCATATAATTGGTCTCAGCCACTTGCTCTAAAGGAGAATTTCTCTCCTCAAGCATTTATACACCACCTGCCCCCTGTTAAATGAGGATTTCTACCTGTAGTGTCCATCTTTGGGACTCCCTGCATCTTGCTGCCCTCCACACAGTGTCCTACAGTGGAGTGAAGGTGAGCATAAGGAACTAATAGCTTTTTGAGGGGTTGTGTGCTGGGGACAAAAAAAAATCAGTACTACAAGGGTCTCTCGTTGAATTGAGGAATAGTTTAATAGGAAGAGAGCTGCATTAAGTGGCGGGAGAGACAGGTATTTTGTTGCTGCTTTACAGGTACCTGCTTAATGAGAACCTTTAAAGTATAACTAAAGCCAAGAGTTTTCAGTTTGATAGTGTAGATGGATTAGAACACCTATTAAGTTTATTGCAGTCTGCATCGGTTAGGGGGATTTGGCCTCTTTGTCCTGTTTACCATTTTTAATTAATTTAGAGGAGAACTCTAAATTTTTTGAGTTGTCCTAAGAAAAGTAATGGGGAGATTTTTCCATTGAGGATAATAGTTCTGGTGACCTGGGGGCCTCTAAGGATTTCTTTTAAAGGTTGTGTTTTTTTTTTTTTTGGGTATACATGTTATACGTCTGTGCAGTGGTTTTGCACAGAGCAGCCCTGGGTCCTCTTTTCAGCTCCCCCGAGAGCACTCCTGGCCCCTCCCTCCTGTCTCTGTCCCCCTCGCAAGCAGCTTGCTTTGGGAGCACCTGAGCAGGCGCACTCCCAAGCTATGGCTCTGCATGTTCATTCACACTGAGCTGTGGTTTGGCTCCACCCCTACCTCTCCTGATTGGCTCACTAGCTGTGATTGACAGCAGCCAATCGGGAGTAAGGGTTCCAGAGAACCAAAGCTCTTGTGGACATCACTGGATCGGGATGTGGCTCAGGTAAGTGGTGGAGGGTTAAGGGAGCTGCTACACACAGGTTTTTTTAACCTTCATGCATACAATGCATGGAGGTAAGAAACTTGAGCCTTTAGAACAGTTTCATTTGCAGGGATTTTCTCTTCCTGTTTTGGCTTTGGGACAGGAAGTGATGGTAAATCTCCCCAATGGGACACATTGGCAAAAAAATACTGACCGTGATGATAACCCTCCCTTACTCTAGCCAAAATGAAGTTTTGCCTGTAGTTCTATTTTAATAGACAGGAATGTATATCCTAAACTTAATTTAACTGATCCTGCTCTATTAAAAACCTTAACAAAGGTTTTCATTTTTAGGAAATGCCCTGCTTAGGCGACTGGTACGTATCGGTGTGTTGGATGAGGGGAAGATGAAGCTTGATTACATTCTGGGCTTAAAAATTGAAGATTTCTTGGAAAGGCGTCTTCAAACACAGGTTTTCAAGCTGGGTTTGGCAAAGTCTATTCACCATGCCCGTGTTCTCATCAGACAGAGGCATATCCGGTAAATATATGCTGTATACATAACTATTTTTTTCCACCAAACATTTTTAAACTGGAAATATGAAGAATCTGTACCTACAGCCAAATCTGCTCATACAAATTTGTCAAGTTTCCTGGATGTGTTCAAATGGGGAACCTTCTCTGCATTCTATACAATTAAGTGACAGCATTGTCTCATGGCTAGCAGCATGCAGTAACAGTAATGCACTAAAGTTTGTGCTCTTGTGAAAATGCTTTAAAGTGAGGACGCTATAAAAATGTAATATATATCAATTAACCTACAAAGCATGTAATAAAGTAAAATCAATATTAGACATGGTACCTTTTTTACATGAAAACTTCTGGGTACACTTGCACACCCGGAGTGCTAGTAAGGCATACATGCAGGCTCACTTGTGATCTAGGCTGTGTGCGTCCAGACCAGCAATGGGCAAACTACGGCCCGGCGGACCTTTTAATCCGGACCGCAAAAATCTGCTGTCAGAATGTGTGTAGGTGGGGCAGCGTGAGAAACGTGAGGGGAGCTAGGCTCCTCTCACAGTCCGCCCTGAAGACCGGAACGGCGCGGGAACACGGCGAGAGGAACGCGCGGAGCAAAGGTAAGTGAATTGACACAGGGGGGACTTGGGGACTTAATATGGGGAATGAATTACTATATGGGGGATGAATTACTATGGGGGAATATTACTATACTTACTATGGATGACACATACACATCATTCATCTACTCTTGGTCCAGCCCCCGGGTCCAATATATGAACCCATTGCGGCCCTCAAGTCAAAATGTTTGCCCACCCCTGGTCCAGACACACATTGCTGGTAAGCCATGAGCAAAGACATGCTGGTAGGTTAATTGAATCCTGTCTAAATTGTCCCTAGTATGTGTATGAAATTAGTGACCTTAGATTGTACGCCCCTTGAGGGTTAGTGACTGATGTGAATGTACAATATATATGTAAAAGCGCTGCATAAATTGACGGTGCTATTTAAGTACCTGAAATAAATGCCCCTGCTCCCTCACGGGGGTTTGACTAATAGCCAGTGGCTGGCTGTCCTGTGAGACCAGGAGAAGAGAGCAGTACTAAAGCCAGGACAGCATTTGATCAGTGACAGGGATAGGGGGCTAGAACAGGTAGTGGGGCTTTTGTATCTTTATGCCAAGATTGCGTTAATGTAAAAACCTTTTTGTGTTTTGAACCATTTGAATTGTCTTTTTGCAAAATTAGTTTAGAAACTGTTTAGCTTCATTAAAATGAATAGACTGAAATCGCACCACACAAGTACATGTGACTCACACAGGAATGCATTGTTTTCTGTGCGATCCAGTGTGACTTGACCCTTCATGTTAAAATCCAAGTAGGCAAACTTTTCTGTTAACGTCCACAGTGATGCTATTTTAGGCTGTGCATATAAGTAAGCTTTACCATTCATATAATTGCTTCCCTAATGGAAGTGCATCCACCAGGGATCTGCTAGCAATGAAATGGTTAATCAAATGCTTTCAGCAAATATCTGAGAGGGTTAATCATTCACTTCCATCTGGGATCATGTCCACTCTATCTTCTAGTAATTAAAGTTAGCATGTGCTTCCCTATCACCATCTCTCCACCCAGATGCTGCTACACAGTGCACATACCAGTCCTGCAGCCTTCTCACAGCACACCTGTGGCAAGGAGTGATCACCACTGAGGCCAGCCACACCCCCTCAAGTCCCACCCAATCACTGCGAGTCTTGCAGCAGGCTGCATATTAGAGTCGGGGAGAAGTAGAACGCTGGGGAACTGCCTGATCTCTGCTGGGGGAAAAGTACTGATCAGTCCCTGGTATGCTGTTCAGCAGGTTCCACCACTGCTGCCTCTTAGCCAGTGGAAGCGCCGGCTAGGCGATAGGGACAGCCTGTGGGAGGGCAGCTCTAAATCCTGCTTGCCTACAGCAGGGCTAAATGTAAAAAATAACTTCTTGCCCGGTGGCTAGAATTGCATGTGTTGGGCGATAGGAATCTCAACATCCCTGCTGGAAGCTGGTTTCTATACAGAAGTGCACCTGATCTTGCACTGCAGCTTTTGTAAATAAACCCCACTATCCCATCTTTGCAATGGCTACAGTCACTACCAAACACTTGGATGTCTTGGCTGGTATGGTTTTGTCACATTTTATTATACATATTCTATGCTTTGATGTCTTGATAGAACACGGAACAGTGTTTTGAAATGAAGCTTGATTCCGCAAGATCACTTTGGCTTTGCCATACATCTTGTGAACTGCTAACCTTACCTGAGGTCCACCATCTAGTACACTTGGCATGAAGCTTTAATTTCAGCAAGGTCAATTTGGCTGTAACCATACACCTTGTGAAGAGGTCCGTTCCAAGGGAATATAACTTTTCTGATTGTGATTATGGTTTTAGCAAGGTAAAATGCTTGAATAGTGGATTTACATATTAACATCGAGTGAGCCTAAATAACTGCATGCTGGGATATTCAGACTTGTCAGTATATTTCCATAATGTTTGGATTAAACACTAAACTCTGCAAATCTGTTTAAATCCTCCAAGCGCTTAACTACCCTGTAGAAGAAAGATGTGTAATTGCCTATTGGGGCACTTCAGTCTAGTCATGTGATTGGCTCCTAGTGACCAGCTTAAGGGGAGAGTAAGAAGGCAGCAACAACGGCTTTAATGTCTGGGCAATTATGTCACCCATAGACCTATGAGGCATCTGTTGTCCCTCATGGCTAAAGCTAGTGATGGGACCTAATCATGACTGGTGTGCCCTGAGAATACATCACACACCTTTCCTCTACAGCAGGGGTGGGCAACTGTGGCCCTCCAGCTGTTGGTGAACTAGAAGTCCCATCATGCCTTTGCGAGTCATGCTTTTTACTGTCAGTTTTGCAATTCCTCATGGGACTACCAGGGTAGTTTGATATTGGAAGTGGGGTGGGAGCAGATTTAAGATTACATAGGTTCAGCCTGGACTTCCACTTTAAAAGTTAAGTTCATCTTTTGCACTGTTCAGTCTGTATTTAGTGGTGTAACATGGTTAGATGCTTCCCCTCTCACCCTCAAAACCACTTTTTTTTCTTTCTCCAAAGGTGAACATAGCCTTTGAAGTGAAATTGTTTGAAAGTAGCAAGTCCCTTTTTTATGTATACAAATTATTTGTAGGGTCTGAGGGATGGAAGGTTGCTTCCATCAGGCAGTGCATTTTTAATAGTTTAATAAATGTACGCAATCAAGTTTCCTGTTAATCTACAAATTAGATCTAATTCTGACAGTGACATCAGATTGTTTTCATGTTGTAGGTCATCTTGCGTTCTATTTAACAAAAATCACATTGTTAAACTATGGTAGAATTTATCAGAGATTAGGTAATTGGTTATTTTAATTTAGCCTGCAAATATCATGGACCAATTTGAGTTAATTGTATTTCTTTTGTAGTGTTCGCAAGCAAGTAGTGAACATCCCATCATTCATTGTGCGGCTGGATTCTCAGAAGCATATTGACTTCTCCCTGCGTTCACCTTACGGTGGTGGACGTCCTGGCCGTGTGAAGAGAAAAAATGCCAAGAAGGGACAGGGAGGTGCTGGAGGAGGAGATGACGAGGAGGAAGATTAAACTTTGATCTCTGGAAGTCTCATGAAAACTAATAAAACAATTTTGATTTAACAAGTGTCCCGAATGATTTATAGGTGTGCAAGTATAAAGGTGGAATGTTTCTAAACTGTAGAGCTTAAAAGCAGTACCATCCAGATTTTTATCTGTGCCTAAAAATGGCTTTATTGGTTTGGTTGAGTACCACCTGTTAAAGATTGAAATATGGGTGCAGTGATTTGTATGCACTGGGACTCCTGGAGGGAGCATTGTATGCTCTGAAACCTGTCTAGTTCTATGGGTTTTAAGACATTTGGGTTTTTTAACATTGTGATCCACTCTACTCTGCACCATGTGCACTCCATTATCCAACCTTGGATTGTGGGGTTGAAGACCTCTTGGAAAGACTGGATTCTGGCTATGGAAGCTTGTCTGAATAGTTTTTGGTTTGTGGCTCTCAGATGCAGAGTAGTTTTAATTTTAAGCTGTGGAGCCTTGTTTTGGTAACCTATTACTTGTGTGGGCCTGTTGCGGTTTTGTTGTGCTGATGTCAGCCCCTCAATTGGACTGCTTTTGGACAACTATGTACCTGTGTCCCTTAATGTGCAATTACTAGAATAGGATTTTTGACTTGTAAACCTATTACAAGACTACTTTGCAGTACAGTTCATATGGAAGGCCAAAGTAGATAAGGTGCTCTGGGCAACATGTTTCTCAAATAATATGGGGCTTTATTACATATGGCCATATAAGATCTGGTAGGAATGACATCACGTCT